>NW_026908134.1:0-59512 GCF_033978785.1 Entelurus aequoreus | reverse complement strand
GTATTATTTCCAGCCTTTCTCGGGCCACACAAAATGAGGTGGCGGGCCATATCCGGGCCCCGGGCGTTGAGTTTGACACATGTAAAGTAAAGCATTGAAACAAGTATTTTCCCGCCATTTTCCAAAATGTTAAAGTTGTATCCAATCCAATCCCCTTTATTTATAAAAAACAGAACTATTTCCAGAGTGCTGCACATAAAAAGAAACAATGAAAAGCATTAAAAATAAAACAAGTAAAAAACAAATCAATAAAAATAGAATAAAAGTTATAATACATCCGATTAAAGTTTTATAGAAGATACTTTTATTCTAAACTGTCAAAAACGTACTGTAATTATAATATAATGTGTACAAAGGTTATAACAAACTCCATCAATTTACCTGAACATAAAATGTGTCCATGAGGTTCACATTAATAATAACTACGAACTCCTGCAAAGCATGGTTCTGGAATACACCACATTTATCAATTGGAATGAAATGCAATGTCAATTGTACTTCCTTCAATTCGCATTACAAATGCAATTCTACTTCCTGTTTGCAAGCGCAATTCCAATTTGTGAAATTGAATTGACCTTTAAAAGACATTCTCACTCGACTTTTGCACAATCATGCATTTCAATGGCAAGAAGGTCCAGATCTTTTACACCAGGGGCCGCATACAGAAAACGTAAAGGATGCAGCGGCCATTGCGATACATATTGTACATAAAAGATGCTGTAAAAAACAATCCAATGAGGGCAATAATAGAGCAATGCATCTCAAATAGTGAGGCGGGAGCACCTGGGGGGCGCGCGTGTGGACCCAGGAAACATGTTTTATCAGTATCATGCTTCAAACCCCGCTTCAAAAGGCTGTGCACTACAAAATGTAGCCATTTAATCCTGACATCCTCATTTCTATTAATAAAAAAAAAATCAGCACAAAATGTTTTATTGATTTTTATATTTTATATTGTTCCCTTGCGTTAATGTCGCTGATCAATTAGAATGCATTATTTATTGAGGGTTTTTTTTGTATTTAATTTTTTCATATCAAATAGGGGCAGCACGGTGAAACAGTTAAATATATATATATACAGTATATATATATATATATATATATATATATATATATATATATATATATATATATATATATATATATATATATATATATATATTAGGGCTGTGAATCTTTGGGTATCCTACGATTCGATTCAATATCGATTCTTGGGGTCACGATTCGATTCAAAATCGATTTTTTTTTTTCAATTCAACACGATTCTCGATTCAAAAGGATTCTCTATTCATTCAATACATGGGATTTCAGCAGGATCTACCCCAGTCTGCTGACATGCAAGCAGAGTAGTAGATTTTTGTAAAAAGCTTTTATAATTGTAAAGGACAATGTTTTATCAACTGATTGCAATAATGTACATTTGTTTTAACTATTAAAAGAACCAAAAATATGACTTATATTATCTTTGTGAAAATATTGGACACAGTGTGTTGTCAAGCTTATGAGATGCGATGCAAGTGTAAGCCACTGTGACACTATTGTTCTTTTTTTTTTAATTTTCATAAATGTCTAATGATAATGTCAATGAGGGATTTTTAACCACTGCTATGTTGAAATTGTAACTAATATTGATACTGTTGTTGATAATATTCATTTTTGTTTCACTACTTTTGCTTTGTTCTGTGTCGTGTTTGTGTCTCCTCTCAATTGCTCTGTCTATTGCAGTTCTGAGTGTTGCTGGGTCGGGTTTGGTTTTGGAATTGGATTGCATTATTATGGTATTGCTGTGTATTGTTTTGTTGGATTTATTAATTAAAAAATAAATACAATAAAAACAATTTTAAATAATAAAAAAATAACAAAAAAATCGATTTTTTAAAAATGGAAATCAATTCTGAATCGCACGTGAGAATCGCGATTCGAATTCAAATAAAAAAATTTCCACACCCTTAATATATATATATATATATATATATATATATATATATATATATATATATATATATATATATATATATATATATATTATGTGTATCTATATATATATATATGTGTATCTATATATATTTATGTATCTATATATATATCTGTATATATATATATATATATATATATATATATATATATATATATATATATATATATATATATATATGTGTATATATACACACATATATACACACACACATATATATATACATATATGCATATATATGTGTGTATGTATATATATATATGTGTGTATATATATACATACACATGTATATATATATATATATATATACATACACATATATATATGTATACGTACATATATATGTGTGTATGTATATATATATATATGTGTGTGTATATATATACATACACATGTATATATATATATATATATACATACACATATATATATGTATACGTACATATATATGTGTGTATGTATATATATATGTGTGTATATATATACATACACGTGTATATATATATATACATACATACACATATATATATATGTATACGTACATATATACATATATATGTGTATATATATATATACATATATGTATATATTTACATGTATGTATATTTATGTATAAAAATGTATGTGTATATATACACATATGTATATATATATATATATATACATATATGTATATATATACATGTATGTATATTTATGTCTAAAAATGTATGTGTATATATGTATGTATATATATACACATATGTATATGTATATATATATGTATATGTATATATATACATGTATGTTTATTTATGTATAAAAATGTATGTGTATATATGTATGTATATATATACATATATGTGTGTATATATATACATATACAGTATATATGTATATATATATATATGTGGATGTATTCTAACTTTTATTATACATACCAATATTTCAGGCAAATTGATGCACTTTAAATATTTTCTATCACAGACTAAAAACAATGTTATTAAAGATATTTGTTCTGAATTTATATTTATTTTATTTTTTAATGTTGATAAGTACAGATGGCCGATAATATCGGCCTGCCGATAATATCGGCCGTTAAATGCTTTAAAATGTAATATCGGAAATTATCGGCATCGTTTTTTTTATCTTTTTTTTATTTTATTAAATCAACATAAAAAACATAAGATACACTTACAATTAGTACACCAACCCAAAAAACCTTACCCCATTTACACTCATTCACACAAAAGGGTTGTTTCTTTCTCTTATTAATATTCTGGTTCCTACATTATATATCAATATATATCAATACAGTCTGCAAGGGATACAGTCCGTAAGCACACATGATTGTGCGTGCTGCTGGTCCACTTATAGTACTAACCTTTAACAGTTAATTTGACTCATTTTCATTAATTACTAGTTTCTATGTAACTGTTTTTATATTGTTTTACTTTCTTTTTTATTCAAGAAAATGTTTTTAATTTATTTATCTTATTTTTTTTTTTTTTTAAAAAAGGACCTTATCTTCACCATACCTGGTTGTCCAAATTAGGCATAATAATGTGTTAATTCCACGACTGTATATATCGGTAACGGTTGATATCGGTATCGGTAATTAAGAGTTGGACAATATAGGAATATAGCAAAAAAGCCATTATCGGACATCCCTATTGATAAGGATACAATGGTATGCAGAGGAGTACTTATAATTCTACATCTTATATTGTGCATTAGTTATTAGTGTAATATCTAATAATATAGCATAATAATCAATCATGAATTATCCTCATTTTCAGAAAAACGAGCTGTGGGCCAAAACGTACTTTGGACACCCGTGATCTTGGGGTAAAAACAATCCAAATAAGAGAAAAAGATACTATTTCCTTGTACATACAAACAAAGTGTCCATCCATCCATCCATCCATTTTTTACCGCTTGTCCCTTTTGGGGTCACAGGGGATGCTGGAGCCTATGTCAGCAGCATACGGGCGGAAGGCGGGGCACACCCTGGACAAGTCGCCATCTCATCACAGGGCCAACACAGATAGACAGACAACATTCACACAATAGGGCCAATTTAGTGTTGCCAATCAACCTATCCCCAGGTGCATGTCTTTGGAGGTGGGAGGAAGCCGCAGTACCCGGAGGGAACCCACGCAGTCACGGGGAGAACATGCAAACTCCACACAGAAAGATCCTGAGCGCAGGATCGAACCTAGGACCTTTGTATTGTGAGGCAGACGCACTAACCCCTCTCCACCGTGCTGCCCCAAACAATGTGTGATTATAACAATTAGCCGTCAGGTCCACACATCAGAATTGAATGATCATGTGTTTGTCAGTGGATGTTTTCATGTGAGTCCTGCCTCACCTGAACTGAAATGTAGTCTTATACCACGTGACCGTGCAATCTCATCTACTCCCTTAAAAAAAGAGGCTGTGAGCCATAATTAATGTAAGCAACGAACCTGATAACTTCTCCTCTGCTCTGCAACAATGTGGTGGGAAGTTTGGGGTTGCCATGGAAACTGTCAGCGTTGCGACCTTTGCCTTCTCCTCCGGGTTCTTCTTCAAAAGGAGGAGGATGTGGCGGAGTTGAGGGAGAAGAAACAGATGTTGTCCTGGGGCCGCGGCCTCGTTAGGGCCGCACTGGGAGCAGAAGGCAACGCAGTCCAATTAGATACATTTAGGTGCGCTCGCTTCTCTTTGACACTTCCATGGCCGCCTTGTTTTTGCAGGGCTTTTCTTCGCCGACGAGGGGCAGCACTGAGTGGCAGGGGCCTGCTGACGTCACCTCCCTCACATCCAGTCCCAGCTCGGAAGGAGGTGGGATGGGGAGGAGGGGAGGAGGACATGGGCATCGAGAGACTGCAGATTCATCTAATGGATGCACACACACACACACACACACACACACACACACACACACACACACACACACACACACACACACACACACACACACACACACACACACACACACACACACACACACACACACACACACACATTCACACACACGCACACACACATTGTAAATGTTCTGAAGCAAAGACACACACAATAATAGCATCCCTGCACTTTACCACAGAAGAAGACATCCTACTTTCCCTCTCATCCACACACTGACAAACACGTGCTGCAGCCTCCCTCCCTTCCTCCCTCCCTCCCCCACTTCTTCTCTAGCCATCAACCCTCCCTCACCCTCTCTCCCTCTCTCTCTCTCTCTCTCTGTCTCTCTCCCTACCTTGTCTGTTCTGGCTTTTATTGTTGCGTCAGAGTCAGCCAGCAGAGAAGCATGCCGGGGGAGAGCGCTCACAGATCTGTCCCCGCCAACAAGCATCCAGGGCAGGCCGAGGAGGAGCCGGGGCTCCCTGGACCAGGTAGGAGCTTTGTGGGTTGTGTGTGTGTAACATTGTTAGGGTTAGAAATACGACTTAAGGTGGTGATGTATACCCTCAAATGCAGTTGTATGACATACTCCTAAACTGCCATCCCTACCCCCCTCTCCCCCACTGTGTAAGCAACTCCCTAAAGCATCCTCCCCCCCCCTGCTCTTAACTCCTCTCAGCCTGTGACTTGCAAAAAATGGGACTTGCAAGGCACGTCATCGTCTTATCGCGTCCTCACTCCGCCATTCCACCCCCCACCCTGCCCTGGGCCCTCTGCTACAGCGGCACCATGTTCTCATGCGCATGCATCCTCATCCTCATCTCTCATGCAGTTTTTGTGAGCTGTCAGAGGAGCGTAATGTGGCTCCGCCCCCACCCCCTCCAGATCATGACACAGCAGTAGCAGGGCCCGGCACATACACGCTGCAACCTTGCAAAAACCTTGTTACTTTTTTAGTTCCTTGCCTTGATCAGAGAGCACGGTCTACACGTCTTCGTCCTCCAAGCATACTTGGCCGTTAAAGCCGATCCTGATGTTAAATCCATGAAGGACAGGAGCTCGAGGGAAGTGTTGAAACGCGGGCTACTCCTCTCTGACTACAATGTCGTTTGGGCCTAAAAGTACAGATCAATAACTAGAAGCTGCCAGCTAATAAGACACGATTGGAGGACATTTGTGGGATACATGTACATATGGTGATTGGAAATGTTACACATTAAAAAATGACTGGGTTATTTTGATAACCCAATTTATGAGTTGCTAGTGTTACATTTTAAAGTTATTTTTATTGAATAGTAACCCATTTTTGGGTTATAAAGGTGTTATTTTAACTCAGTTTCTGGGTTTTCAAATCTATGAACCATTTTTGGGTTGTTTTTCAACAAGTAACGCAGATTTGGGTAAAAGGCTTTTTTTTTAAAAATAAAAAAGTTATGTTTTTCTTGAAGGGAATTTTATTATGAACATTATTTACAATTACCCAATATTGAGTTAGCATAACTCAACTTTTGGGTTAAATAATTCAACCCAATAGTTTGGTTGAGAATAACCCAGGCAAAAGTTGGGTTGAAAAAATTAACCCAAAATGTTGAGTTAAAAAAACCCATAAGGAGTTTGTCCTTTTCTGAACCCAACATTTTTTATAGTGATGTCCGATAATATCGGACTGCCGATGTTATCGGCCGATAAATGCTTTAAAATGTAATATCGGAAATTATCGGTATCGGTTTCAAAATTATTCGTATCAGTTTCAAAAAGTAAGATTCATGACTTTTTAAAACGCCGCTGTGTACACGGACGTAAGGAGAAGTACAGAGTGCCAATAAACCATAAAGGCACTGCCTTTGCGTGCCGGCCCAGTCACATGATATCTACGGCTTTTCACACACACACAAGTGAATGCAATGCATACTTGATCAACAGCCATACAAGTCACACTGAGGGTGACTGTCTAAACAACTTTAACACTGTTACAAATATGCGCCACACTGTGAACCCACACCAAACAAGAATGACAAACACATTTCGGGAGAACATCCGCACCGTAACACAACATAAACACAACAGAACAAATACCCAGAACCCCTTGCAGCACTAACTCTTCCGGTACCCTACAATATACACCCCCGCTACCCTCCCCCACCTCAACCCCGCCTCCCAACAAAAATAATGCACTTTGTGACTTCAATAATAAATATGGCAGTGCCATATTGGCATTTTTTTCCATAACTTAAGTTGATTTATTTTGGAAAACCTTGTTACATTGTTTAATGCATCCAGCGGGGCATCACAACAAAATTAGGCATAATAATGTGTTAATTCCACGACTGTATATATCGGTATCGGTTGATATCGGAATCGGTAATTAAGAGTTGGACAATATCGGAATATCGGATATCGGCAAAAAAGCCATTATTGGACATCTCTAATTTTTTAGTGTGTACACACTAAAAAATGTTGGGTTAAATGTTAAAAATGTTAAAAAATAACCCAATTTGAACCCAACTGCTGGTTCAGAAAAGGACAAACCCCTTATTTGAGTTATTTTAACTCAACATTTTGGGTTAATTTTTTTCTACCCTTTTGCGTTGAATTATTTAACCAAAAAGTTGAGTTATGATAACTCCATGTTGGGTTATTCCCAACCAAACTATTGGGTCGAATTATTTAACCCAAAAGTTGAGTTATGCTAACTCAATGTTGGGTGATTGTAAATAATGTTAATGAGATTAATCCATGATAAAATTCCCTTCAAGGAAAAAGTTACATTTTAATTAAAAAAAAAGCCTTTTACCCAAAAATGCGTTACTCGTTGAAAAACAACCCAAAAATGGTTAATCATTTTAAAGACCCAGCAATTGAGTTAAAATAATACCCATATAACCCAAAAAATGGATTGCTATTCATAAAAATAACTCCAAAATGTAACCCAACACTCGCAACTCATAAATTGGGTTATCAAAACAACCCAGCATTTTTTTGTGTGTATCTTCTTTGAATGGCGCTATAATGTCATAATAATCTGTCAAAGACCCCCCAGAACATGACCTCATAAATACAGCACTGGCACACACACAGAACGTTCCATCACGTGAAAAACACTAAACAGATTTACACTAAACTTGGTTAAGAATGAACACAGGGGCCAATGAAGAATTGAACAATGGATCTGTCTCGCCTTACAGTCAGAATAGTTATGTCTGTACTCTGTGTTTGTCATCCTGCAGTGAAGTGCCAAACAAACATTCCAACACAAGTATACTGTAAATATAATCCTTTAGCAGAGAACATTGGAGTGGCATGAAGATCTTACTATATGGATAAAATGACTTTTGTGCTGTACTGTATCATAGCCATGTCAAGATACAGAGTTTTAAAGTGTGAAGTATATTTATATAGCGCTTCTTCTCTAGAGACTCATAGCGCATTACATTGGGAAACCCATTATCCACATCTTTTTGAAGCTATATTTAAAGGGGAACAGCACTTTTTTTTTTTTAAATGTTGCCTATTGTTTACAATCATTATGAAAGACATGACAGCGAATGGATGCATTTTTTTTTAAAAGCATTTTAAATAGTAAATAAATGTGATCAGAACTCCGCTTACAATGAAGCCTATGGAAGTCACGCAATTCCACCTATAAAGCCCTTGAAAAAATATCCAAACACCTCCATTAAGGTTTTATATACATGATGTAAATATATATGTAGTATTAACGGGCACATTTATAGTAACATTTAATATTTACGTATTTTGATCATTTTAAGCATAAGCGGCGGCACATTCATTTTAAAAACGCACCACGACCATTGCTTCTTTTTTTTTCTTCATCACTGATTATTACTCACTGCAGACTTTATGAGAGCCAACAAACATAATAAAACATCACTAACTGTACAAGGTCTGCTGTCATTAGGATGCCGACTTCTAGGATGTTCGTATGTACCATTTCAGTGAAGAATGTCTCATAATCCTCACGAAGAAACGGGGTGGGGGGCCCGTGGGAACCAAGTGTATTTTCGTGTTGTTCCGGCTATTTTCGGGTCCTAAATGTCTGTGAAAGTGTACCAAGTTGTCGGAATACCTACTCAGACTTCTTCTGTCCAGGTTAGATGCATGATTTATGATCTATAATAAACTTCCAGGGAGCAAGGAAGTGAGTAAACAGCAGACAACTCGATGATGTAAACATAGGGACACACGGTAGTGATCACGGCGCCGCTATAAATAGTTAATCTGCGTTTGCACTTATAATAACAATATCACTAATACTTGGCTCATATTCTAGTCACGAAATGTAAATTGAGTATTGTTGGCGCTTCTTGAATGATTGTTTATTGGATTTTATGAGCAAAATAGAAGAGCTCCCATTGGCTCCGCTGTAAGATGACTTTTATTTGTGTTTATTTAATATTTAGAATGCAATAAAAAAAAATCTATTTGTTGTCATGTCTTTCATAATGTTTGTGAACAATAGGCACAATTCCACAAAAAGTGCAGCTCCCCTTTAAACCAGCGTGGGTGGTACTGGTAGCAGAGTGGGGAACGTGCATTGTACTGTTCCTGTTTTGCAAAAAAGATCCACATTACACAAGTTATTGGTAATATCAATTTGAATGTTTAATTGTCTGCATTCACTCAGTGTTTAATTAGAATCAGTGTGAATGCTTGGGTTGCAGTCTAAAGCAGAATTACACCTAAAGCTAATAGTCATGAGTTAGATATTTCAACTACCCCCCCCCCCCCCTCCCTCCCGCAAAGTAGACTGCCAAGTCGGAGAGAGGGAGGAGAAGCGCAAGTCTATTCAAGAGACTGCAGTGGAGATGCGGAAGCATTATGCTACATTAAACTACTTGACATGTAGTCATGCATTGCTTCATAAGGCTGTCATGATTTTTGACGCTACTGCACTTGGGGTGGTCATCATGCAGGGAATTTCTGATGGAAGCAGGGTGACAATGAGAGCCGGGAAGTGCAACTGTGTGTGTTTCTGTCGGTGGCTGGCACAGGCCTGTGCGACTTGTGTGTCAAAATGGCCAATCGGCATGCAGATTGAGGTCATGGTGACAGTGGCCTAGTTAAAATGAAGGCTCTGTTCCTTCTATGTGATACACCATCGTCTGACATCTACTGGCCGTATTTTTCCAACGTTGTCCATTTTACGTAGCAGATTTTATTTTAACATACACGCAGTGAATAAACTAGCTGCTCTATTGTTACATTGTGTTTAGTTTCGTCATCGCTAGTGCCATTTTCCTGACAAGTTTGAAAGACGATACTTTAGCATCAAGGCATGAAATAACTGTTGTTTAGCCATCGAGTTGTCTATGGTGACACACTGTTAGTGAAGTAAAGACAAAAAGTTCCTACATCCATACTTTGTTCATTAGGTTTGCCAGAAATGGATTTGTCACGTTACCAGTTACATTTTAACAATCATATCTGTTCTCTGCAAGGCTGAATTCATTTGATATGTGTTTCATTGTAAGATTATGTGGAAGAAGAAAAATACATTTGTTCACCTCATCTCCTGAATGAATCAATAAAGTACTATCTATCTATCTATCTAACATCTTTTTGTGGGATGGGGGTGTGGTTTCCAGGAAAAAGCAGACGTCAGTCCACGGACTCCACACCCAGTGACAGTGGCTCTTCTCCTTGTGACACAAGTTCAAGCCCTTCTCCCAGCACTCCACAGAAGCTGCTCCCAACATACACATCTCCATTTGGGCCAAGGCTATTTCACGCAACACCTAACTCTTCTGGTACTCCAAGACCTCAACCTGAAGGGTCTGACTATCGGCACAACCTACCGAGGTTGTCCGGAAAGTTAGGCGGTCATGGACCTTGTGGCCGCCTTGTCCCCGTTAAGATGGAGAGAATCAAAGTCAGTGTTAAGATATTCTTTTATCCCTTCAGCAGTTGCATGACATTGAAATGTGTGTAATATGTGTGTATTGTTGCCAGGTACTGACTGGTTCTGAGGTGGAGAGTGACTACCCAGAGGTGCAGACCATTGATACAAGGGTGGTGATGGGCCAAGAGACACTTTTAAAACCATCAGAGATCCTGAAAGGGATGCGCTTTGCAGGACAATGTGTTCAGGGTATCTCATCATCAGTTATGCCAAGCTTTGCAGAGCCTCAGACAAAAGTAAACAAGCCAGAAATCAGTAAGGAAGTGGGAAATCCCCCAAACCTGGACAAACAAGGAGATGAGCAAACAGAACCTGAAACATCCCTAACCCCACCAATTCCCCCTGTTCACAGCCCCACTGCACCCGCTTCCTCCACTTGTGTTGACAACAATTTCACAGATAAGGAAGAGGGTCAAAGTCTCTCGATCGTTGAAGTGCCTTCCCTGTCTGTCCACGAGCAGATCTGCCCAGTGGCTCTATCATTTTCTGAGCCAACTTATTCTGTTGACCCACTCCGAGTGGGTATGCCGTCATCCCTTGACCCTGACTTGTATTATACTGCTCCCTCCACACCAATTAAGGCGGCATCATTTTCCTCGCACCTTAAACATCGTTCATATCCAGGCTCTCCTGCTTGCTCACCCTCACCTGGCTTACCCTCAGACAGCGATGACCTCTGCTCCCCTATGACCTCCCCCTCTGGCTCTTACATGACAGCAGAAGGAGGAAGTTGGACATCCTCTTATGCATCTTCCACCTCCCCCTCCACTTCTCCCAACCTGCTGACCACAGAAGATGCACAGGAGGCTCGGGCTTGCTTTGTGGAATCCTTGTCCGAGATTGGAGATGAAGTAGGGGAGGACAAGGTGCGAACAGCTCCAGAGCGGGATGAGGAAAGACCAGGCGACTTGTATGTGCAACGTTCTCAGGATGTGATTAATCCACGGCTTGGAATAACTGGTACAGCGATACTTGAGGAGGAAGAGACTCAAAAAGATGATGAGACCATTATTTGCAGAGAAAGCCATCGTCCTTGTTGGGTGACTGAACATACACCTCTGCCAAGGAGCAGTAGTAGCCCCACTAGTGACTCACAGGAGGATGGCGGTGAGTCTGAGAGCTCTCTCTGTCCACTAGAGGAGGCCAGGACAGCAAATGAGGAATATTCAAGAATTACTCATACAGGCCTGAATCTGCAACTGGACCCATGTGTATCGGGGGAACATTATGGACAAACGACTGATCAGCAAGAGAAAACCTTCACAGCTGTGACTCCTGATACAGACAACATGGCTTCATCCAACAATAGTCCTGACTCACCTGTTGTCCACATGGATTCTTTTTGTTCTGGATCCTTTGGTAGATTTGGTCCTGGCTCTTTCATGTTCTCTCAGACAGCAAGTGCTGAAGATATACCAGAAGAAGAAAGGATGATACCCGTCTCTCTCATCCCATTTCCTCCTCACACAAGCCTTGTTTTTAAAGCTGATTCCTTTGAAATAACCCTTTTCCCCACAGAGGCTGAAAATGAAATAGTGACGGATAGAAACGAAGGCAAGAACATTGACGCATATGCAGCAGGAGAGGAGGAAGCAGACATTGAAGATGATGACGAAGAGGATGACAATGACTATGATGATGATGATGACATCAATGGTAATGAAACTGTGGACACTGGGGACGCTGGTGACAACAAAGACAACAGTCTGGAGTCTGGTGTGGAAGCCAAGGTGGAAGTAAAAGTGGTTGAAGAAGAGGGGGAAGATGACGATGAAGATGGCCAGTGCATCAGGAAATCAGTGGAGGGTGCTACAGATGAGGACAGCTCAGGATCCTTGCTTCATACACTCTCAGACACGTCTATAAATGAGGGGTTGGATGACTACTTCTGTTTCCAAGTTGATACTGATGACTCATTAGATTCTGCCTCCTATAATGGGGAGGAAGATGAACGCCTATACAGCACTGAGAGGCATGCACAGGCACCAGAATGCTCACCTTTGGATTCACTTGAATCCACAGAAAGGTCAGAATCACAACAAGGAAATGTCACTAGAATGGATAAAAGAGAATGTTTGCACACACAACTGAGCGCAGATGAGACAGTGGATAACTCTGAAATCACGTGTCTTTCTACAGACACTGCTGCCCAGGAACCCAAAACCCCAGAAACACAAGGTTGTGCCAGTCCATTGGATAAAACAAAATCTGTACAAATTGATGAAGGCTTAAAACAATTTGCTATTTGCACATTTACAGCTTCTTGTGATCCTAAGCCATCTGGTAACAAAACTAGGGATGCAACTGAAAGGGTAAAACATTACAGTTCTTGTCAAGAACCTAAACATAGCTCCTGTGTCCTTTCCTACCCTGACCCCGCTACTCAAGTCTACTCCTTACCTCCTGTTGGAAAAACTCCTAGCTGTACAGTACAGGAACTAAAAGATGAAGATGGTGGCAAAGAGCAAAACAAACGTGCAAAAGAAGATCCCACTTGTGAACCAGACAGAGATTCGTATAAATTGCTCATTAAGCATCATCGTTATCAAACAGGAAGTCGTGGAACTGCAGGAGTGAGTAGACTCATATCATCCCAGTGGTCCTCCAATAGACATGATACACCTGACGAAGAAGACCAGAATAAAAAGAAGAATGACAACACCTCAGTAGAAATTAGAAGCATTGAGTGTAGAGCCGCTGACCCGGGTTTCTCTGATTTGGGTACTGCCACCAATGATTTGAACAAAGGCGTGCTTCCTGTCCCCTATCCTAAAGACCCAAGTCCAAATCCCAGCAATATCCCGATCTCTGCATCTCCAGAGGTTATTTTTGGACTTGCTGACAATCTAGTCTCGACTCCTGAACATTGCCCTGGTGACTCTGGCCAGGAGAACTTAAGTACAGATGAGAGGGTGCTCGTAGTGGCTGGTTCACCTCACTTTCCTTTGGCTATCTCACCCAAAAGGGAAAACTCAGAAACAGATACAAGAAGGGAAATTTGTCCTGTAGCGGAGATGACTGAATTACATTTAGGATCTTTGTCTGAATTTGGAGTATGGGGAGCAGGGGAGTCTCTTTCCTTGTCACTGGGGAAGAAGTATGAATTAGAAACAGAGAGTGTACTCATGTGTGACACACAAGGCCAAAGTACACAGACCTCAGTGATTCCTAACATGACCAGTGAAGCATACCAACAATATCCTTATGGTTGTGTTCAGGCGGAAAAAGACAACAAGGATGGAAAGATGCATGAGGCAGAAGATGCAGAAGTAATAAGAGAGGGAACTTCTGAGTCTAATTTAGTCTGTTGGAAGTCAATCGAGGAGATCTCGGAGGCAGGTGGCGGCGAGCGGAGATTCCCTGAAGATGATGTCAGTAATCAGGACAACGGTGGGGATAACACACAGATGCATGTAACATGGATGGATACAAATAATAATAATGATGCTACTTTTGATTCACTGGAAGTAGCAATATGTGGAGGACTGAATGCGTTATCAGAGGAAGTGAAGCCTCAGTTTGAGTGTGTCAAAGTCAGAAAATCAGTTTCTAACATTCCGCTTGAAGAGATGCCAATGCGAGTTTCTGTCAGTGAAGAACAAAAATCACCAGACATTTCATCCACAAATGAAGGTCAGTGTAGCGTGTTGTTAAATAACACTAGTGAGAACCAATGTGCAACAAATGAACATCTCAACAGCCCACCAATGTCAAGATGCCAAACAAGTCCCAAGTGTCCGACAATCACTGCAGCGAGTAATATAGTACCTTCTTTACTACATGGCTCGTTTGGTTTCTTTATTCCTAGATGTAAATCTAATGCATCTGCACCCGTCAAAGATGCAAAAATGTGTTTGCAGTTAGAATCTGAGATTGCGGTGGAGTCTCAAACTCGAGGCGAAAGAAAAAGCGATGCCGGTACTATGATTGACAGAGTTGTTGACGAGCCAAAGAATACAGGTGCCTATAAAGGACAGCCGTGTGAGAGTTCTAACTCAGGAATGGATGAAGAAAATAATACAAAGAAAATGAAAAAGAGATGTGCAAAGAATAAAAAAAAAGAAGAAAAACCGTCACCCACACCAACTCTTTTAGACGGGTTTGCACATGATGCTGCTAAGGATACAATTTGCACAGAGAAAACTGATGCTACTAAGAAAGGGCGAAGAAGGAAACAACACAAGGCCATGAAGGCAGGCATTCATTCGGATTCCAGCCCTGAAATTCTTGATGATGACAAGAAACCTCCTGTTTCAAAACTAACTTCAGCAGTGGCGATTGAGGATATTTCCAAAACAAAGACAAGCAAAAAGGCCAACAAAGTGTCATCATTAGAACAAAAGACTGACAAAGGTGTTTCACAGATTCAAGAAAAAAAGTGTCTCCCCCCTAACGTCACACGCCCTAAAGATTGGAGCCGCAACTCAAACAAGCGTGTCAGAGAGAACCTTAATGTCATGGGAGAACTCGACAAAGAATCACATAAGGAACAAAGAGAGCTGGACAACAGACCAGAAGTACTTAATAACATACAAGAAGGGCTTGATAACAGACCAGTGTCTAATGGTCAAAGAGGAATCAGAGTAGACATTAATGACAATAACATACAGGATGATCAGATCATACTATCACAGGCCATCACTTCATTTTCTTCCCCAACATCTCCCGTTTCCTCTTCCTCACCTTTCTACGGAGCATCAACAGAGACAAAACATGAACTTATCACACCTGTACAAGAATCACAGCCGGCACTTTCAGTCCAGCACTTGCTTTCGCTATCCTCGTCCCACACAACCTCTCCCACCAACCAGCAGTTTCTTACAAACCACGTAGAGGCCACCGTCATTCATCCTACGCTGAGCAAACCTTTACCATCTTCGTCTTCTGAGATGCCAAGTAGTTTGTCCGAACCAACACAGGAGTCTTCTTCCATCCCTCCTTGCCGTAACCAGTCCTCCCCACAGTCTCACAAAGAAAACCAGCAAGGCTGTACAAAGGACACAGCCAAAGGTAAGAATTAAACATCTAGCACAATAACTGATTCAGTGTTCTTCACTAGAAGGATGATCAATAAATGTGCTTTTTTTAAGATGTCACTTTAGCACAGGGGGGATCAGACAAGAGCGAGGAGGATTGTAGACTCCCTGGTAAAGGGTCAATTCTCAAAGAGAAAACCGGAAACAGAAGTGGATCTTTGCAGAAAACCGGTCCATCTGATCAAAAGGAAACCCAACCTTTCTCTTCTTATCAGCTGACCGACAAACAGTCTGGCTGTTCAATCAACCACAAACATCCAATCTCTGAAGACTTCAAAAACAGCTGTAAGATTTGTTTCCATTTTATTGGATTGCATTAGGTCAGGGATTTTCAAACTGTGGTATGTTAACAATCACTTAATTGATTATTCAAAGTGATACTATTCAAACTGCGCGTAATGTTACATTATCCAAACATATTAAATATAAATGTTTATTAAAACCTCTGCCTTATTTTTAATGAAAATGTAGGCCTACTATGCTACTGTATCCTTATATTGGTCATTGTGGTGGTACTTGGAGAGCCAAGTGTTTTCTGAGGTGGCACTTGGTGAAAAAAGTTTGAGAACCACTATTTAGGTTATATCCTTTTCATTCCCATTATGTTTGTAGCAGTATTCTACTACACTATTGTATGTGTGTGTGTGCTTGTCTAGGTTCCATTGTGGCCTCCTGTAATGAGTCGGAGAGTGAAGGGTCAGTGCCTGAGCTAGAAGAGGCAGAGCCAGTGACACCTCTTCAATCTCAGGTGCAACCCTTGACTATTAAACAGTAGAATTATATCCATTATACACATTGACAAAGCATTAGAAAGAGCAGTCACTATTAGCAGTGCTCAAGAGGTACATTTTTTTAATTATATATATAATAACATACCTGTTTAGTATTACTTTTATTTACAGTACTTGTATGAAGACAAACAATTGTGCTAAAACAACTAGACGTACACTTGTAAAGAACATAATGTCATGGCTGTCTTGAGTTTCCAATAATTTCTACAACTCTTATTTTTTTCTGATAGAGTGATTGGAGCACATACTTGTTTGTCACAAAAAACATTCATGAAGTTCGGTTCTTTTATGAATTTATTATGGGTCTACTGAAAATGTGACCAAATCTGCTGGGTCAAATGTATACATACAGCAATGTTAATATTTGGTCACATGTTCCTTGGCAACCAACAAATTTAGCTGAACTGCACCAATTTTGTCAAGAGAAGTGCTCACAAATTCAACCAGAAGCTTGCCAGAAGTTGTGGATGGCTACCAAAAGCACCTTATTGCAGTGAAACTTGCCAAGGGACATGTAACCAAATATTAACATTGCTGTATGTATACTTTTGACCCAGCAGATTTGGTCACATTTTCAGTAGACCCATAATAAATTCATTAAAGAACCAAACTTCATGAATGTTTTTTGTGACCAACAAGTATGTGCTCCAATCACTCTATCACTAAAAAAATAAGAGTTGTAGAAATGATTGGAAACTCAAGACAGCCATGACATGATGTTCTTTGCAAGTGTATGTAAACGTTTGACCACGACTGTATGTGGGAAGTCAATGTAGAGGTATGGCGGTGTTGGGCCTCAGAATATAACCTAGCCTACTTATATTTTCAGCTAATTAGGTCAAGGACTTTACGTGTCAGGTTTCCTCAAATAATCTTCAATGTAACACCTGCACCTCTCCTGCAGCTCCTCTCCTCTGCAGACGAAGGCCCGAACAGACCGAAACAGAGCCGCAGTGAGAAGAAGGCCCGTAAGGTCAGATAAGACACTTAAAAAAACAATGTGTTCTTCATTTTGATGATCATAATGCAGGCATTATACTCTAGCTGTTGCTCTGTGTGTGCGTAGGCCATGTCTAAACTTGGTTTAAAGCCTGTCCATGGTGTGACTAGGATCACCATTAGGAAGTCCAAGAGTATCCTCTTTGTCATCAGCCGACCCGATGTATTTAAAAGCCCCGCGTCGGACATTTATATTGTTTTTGGGGAGGCTAAGGTAAGTACCTTTGTTTCCTTTTCTTTCACTGCATCGTGTCTGATTCCTCTCCGCTCTCTTCCTCCCAGATCGAGGATCTTTCTCAACAGGCTCACAAAGCCGCTGCAGAGAAATTCAAGGTGCCTGTGACCTCTACTCCCCTGGCGCCCCCCGTCCCACCCAGCCTCAGCATCAAGGAGGAGAGTGAAGAAGAGGAGGAGGAGGTCTATTATTGCATGCACCACTCACTGATCTTCACTTGTGACATTGCCCCTAAACCTTTTTCGATCTTTTTTCAGGTGGACGACGGGGGTCTGGAGCAGAGGGACATCGAGCTGGTGATGGCTCAGGCTAATGTGTCTCGAGCCAAGGCCGTGCGTGCGCTGAAACACAACAAGAACGACATTGTGAACGCCATCATGGTAAGGATGGAGAGAATGGTATACTATAGGGCAGATGGTCAACAAATGATGGAGTGATAGACAAGCGATGGAGGATTTAGTGAAAGTGATAGAATAGAAGACAATGGCAAGTGTCATTTTTACTCAGTAAGAGCTCTTTGTTTGAAGTTTCTCTCCACTAGATGGCAGTAGAACCTCACACTGTTTACTGGATATTCAAAATGGACATTTTACTCTCCTCTTTTTTCAGGAGCTGACCATGTGAAGGGTGTGGATGATCTGAATCCATGCTTGACTCTATGCCTAAAGACTATGCTTTGTCGCTGCTACTGTATAATGTTGCATCTCCAAAACCTGCTAAATAAATAAAGTCTGTAAGGATGCAAAGCAGTGGTTTATTGGAAATAATGCATGCAACAGTTGACAGATGGGAAATGTTTTTATATTGCCCCAATAACTGCGTAGCTAAAAACACCTATATTTGTTTGGTCAACAGTTTTATGTTTCAATGGTGTTTTGGTGTGTCCACATTTAGTGACGGAGCTAGCCCCGTCAGAAATCTGTTTAGCCCAGGCCTGGGCAATTATTTAGAGAAAAACATGTGTCTGCGGGCTGGCATATCTATCTATCTATCTATGTGTATATATATATATATATATACACTACCGTTCAAAAGTTTGGGGTCACCCAAACAATTTTGTGGAACAGCCTTTATTTCTAAGAACAAGAATAGACTGTCGAGTTTCAGATGAAAGTTCACTTTTTCTGGCCATTTTGCGCATTTAATTGACCCCACAAATGTGATGCTCCAGAAACTCAATCTGCTCAAAGGAAGGTCAGTTTTGTTGCTTCTGTAACGAGCTAAACTGTTTTCAGATGTGTGAACATGATTGCACAAGGGTTTTATAATCATCAATTAGCCTTCTGAGCCAACGAGCAAACACATTACACCATTAGAACACTGGAGTGATAGTTGCTGGAAATGGGCCTCTGTACACCTATGTAGATATTGCACCAAAAACCAGACATTTGCAGCTAGAATAGTCATTTACCACATTAGCAATGTATAGAGTGTATTTCTTTAAAGTTAAGACTAGTTTAAAGTTATCTTCATTGAAAAGTACAGTGCTTTTCCTTCAAAAATAAGGACATTTCAATGTGACCCCAAACTTTTGAACGGTAGTGTATATATATATATATATATATATATATATATATATATATATATATATATATATATATATATATATATATATATATATATATATAGATATGTATATATATAAATATACGCACACACACACACACACACACACACACACAAACACACTTATATCTGCTGTACATTATGTGTGTGTTTTGGGTACTATTTTTAGGAACACTAATACAACAACTCACAATGATGTCTGATAGAATGCTAAAAACGTTATGACCGCCTTAAAAAACGTATATTAACTATGAACGATAAAACACTGAATATTGACAACATATGAACGTCGCTCCTCTTTTATCAATCAAGCGAAACACAACAAAAATGCAACAAACGCGGCAAAATATGAATGTGAAGGGTAAAAATAAAACCCACCAACAATCTTTTCTTTGCAGAACTTTGTTGTAAAAATCTCCTTCCACGTCGGTCCCTGACACCCGCATTTCAGGTTGGCCGCTCTCGAAACACTCTGTGGACACAAACCACGCCCACACTGGTTGGTGCCTCGTCTGAGCTGCTGTGACTTCGATGACCATACTAAAGTTAAAAGTTAAAGTGCCAATGATTGTCACACACACCCTAGGTGCTGTGAAATTATCCTCTGCAGTGAGCAGAAGCGGTGGCAGCGCCCGGGAATCATAGTAATAGTAGTAACTAGTATATCATGCAAAAGCGCAGCTTCCAACCATTGAAATAACATCACTGCACATTATAATGGCAGCGACAGTTTCCATCTTAAAGATCAAAAAAACATTTGGGGGGAATGTCCGGCAGGCCAGATTAAAAAACTTAACGGGCCGCATGTGGCCCCTGGGCCTTAATTTGCCCAGGTCTGGTTTAGCCCCATTTTAGGGCCCTTCTATGCGAAACCAACTTTTCTTACCAATTGTGTGATGAGGTGTAGACTTGTCCAGGGTGTACCTCGCCTTCCGCCCGAATGGGACCTTGAAAGGGACAAGTGGTAGAAAATGGATGGATGATACCTGCATTTGTGTATTTAGGTCTCGAAAATGTAAAAATGAAACCATGGAGGCATTGCAGGTAGGGAGGGGTGTAATAATGAATCGGTTTTAACTTTAGAGATATGAATACATCATTTGGCGAGCCTCTGGAGTGATCTATATGAAATATGGATCGGTAGATGTCCGGTTAGAAAGTCTTGAATCGGTTGATTGTAGATCTGATACCAAATATGGCTGCTCTAATCTGGCGAGATTTATCTGATGACGTAATGACGACCGAAAGTAACATTGTCGTTTGCTAATGACGACACAGCAACTTGGCAGACAGTAATTCTGATTGATTGACCAATCACAGATAAATGGTTTAAAAGGTGATTAAAAAAAACACTTGGATGATTTGGCTAATGAGTCACAATTTTACAAACACACTGCAAATAATATATATATATTAAGTAACAGACACATTCACACAATATGTGGTATGTATATTATTTACCGTATTTTGGTCATTTTGATCAAATCCTTGGCACATTTATTTTCCTTTCCAGAGCAGGGCACTTCCGACTACCGGCAACTACTGTGTGTCCTACTTCCGGAAACAAACGCGAGTGTGTTATAATCATGGCAGATTCGGTAACAAACAATGAAGACAACTATATGTGGACAAATGAAGATTTATAACCTTATCTTTTTGAATCTGAATATACGGATGACGAGCTACTGCTTCTGGAAACCAGCACGAAGGAGAGTGAGACGTTGAGAGCAGACGGAAGCAGACAGAGTGAGGTGAAAGTCACTGGTAGCTGCAAAATGTGGAACTTGAAGCCAAGCTATTTCGAGTACCGTATTGTTCGGACTATAAGTCGCAGTTTTTTTCATAGTTTGGCCACGGGTGCGACTTAAACTCAGGAGCGACTTATGTGTGAAATTATTAACACATTACCGTAAAATATCAAATAATACTATTTAGCTCATTCACGTTAGAGACTAGACGTATAAGATTTCATGGGATTTAGCGATTAGGAGTGACAGATTGTTTGGTAAACGTATAGCATGTTCTATATGTTATAGTTATTTGAATGACTCTTACCATAATGTTACGTTAACATACCAGGCACGTTCTCAGTTGGTTATTTATGCGTCATATAACGTACACTTATTCAGCCTGTTGTTCACTATTCTTTATTTATTTTAAATTGCCTTTCAAAAGTCTATTCTTGGTGTTGGGTTTTATCAAATAAATGTCCCCAAAAAATGCGACTTATACTCCAGTGCGACTTATGTTTTTTTCCTTCTTTATTATGCATTTTCGGCCGGTGCGACTTATACTCCGAAAAATACGGTACTTACCCAAATAAAACGGAAAAAATGTCTCCGGCCAGCTGGAGCAGACAGACAAGGGTCCATCGAGTGAGTCAAACTTTATATCAACCATGATACACGCAACACGTAATGAGTGTCATGACAGACAACATACGCTGTCTGGCTAGCTGTGTACAAACAAACCTGATATGTGGGCTAATACTTCACAGATACTGTAATGTTATTATTGTTCATGTTTTTCAGTCAGTACAGATTGGTGTCCTTTCGCATTGTGTTGTGCATTACGAACTCAAACGCATTTCTTGTTGTAGAAGCTAGCTTATCTCTCGCCGTAGCTAGCTTTTACGGCTAATACCGTAGCACGCTGATGTGTTAGTACGCTAGAAAAATACTTCCTCAGTGTTCGCTCTTACAATAACAATGTAGCTACAGTTTGGTTATTATAAAGGTTACAGTATTGTTGGTGGTTTTTGAATGCATTTTTTAAGTGATTTAGTGGTAGAATTGATTGCTCCCATTAGCTGCATTGCTAACCACCAAGAATGAGACAAGTTTTACATGTTCGAATGCAAAAAAATAAATAGCCTTTTGTCCCTCATTCCCTAACCCTCTCAAAATGAATGTGAACAGTAAGCAAAAAAAAAAGCACAGTCCCTTTAAATACTTTACAGAAAATGAGCAAGTACATATTTTTACATTACACCAAAATAAATGACAATCAGATTTTGGCACTCCGGGTTTATGTAATATCAATATAGTAGTTCACACTGCTTAAAACCAACATACTGAAAAAAAACAGACAGATTTTCCAATTTAATTAATTACAGCACAAGTAAAAAAGACAAGAATCCTAGTGGATAACAGTGAAAAATACAAACCATGTTGAGCTCATGATCAGAAGGAATGATTTCACAAGTAATTTAAATTTACTTTGTTAGGTGCTCACTGTTATCTGTGTGTTAGCAAACAGTAGTACATACACACTACACCATTAAAAGTCATTTTCCGATGACAAAAAAAAGCTACTTATAGCCCAAACGGTTAAATGGTTTAAGTCCAATGCAAGACACTTCTCTAGACTGAAATGCAGGACACAAACTTGACTGAAATGGGTTTTTGCATCATGAGTCCAGGCATCTTTAGGAGGTCAATCCAGGACCTCTAGCCGGGAGGACGTTGCTCTCAAAGTGCCCCTGGTTGGTGATATTCCCAGCTGGAAAGTATCTTGCCACCACGAAAGAGGAGCCGTCCGATGCAATGGCTTTACCCACTCCCAGCGTTGTAGTGCTCTTCCACACCATTGCTGTGAAATGGCCTAAAAGCATAACAATGCATGTTCCAATTTAAAGTAGCCAAAGAGGTACATAATAGAAGTGGTAAAGTCAGTCAAAAGCTGAAGAAGCAAAATGAAGTTTACATTTGTGCAGCTTGCCAAATACATTTAGACTGCCACAGAAGGATTTGCTCTGTTATTTTGTTATCAAGATTTGGCGCTATCTGCCTTGCATTAGGATTTGTCTGATTAGCTTGTTGTTGCAAATTTGTCCAATGGATGACCTCGTAACTTTACGGAGTTAGAGGAACTTCAGTTTTAGAAAGCCACTTTTACAATGTTAGCAAACAACTGGCTTGACAACACAGCTCAAAACGGTGCACGGTAACATATTTCAATACCTTTGGTGCCTGTGACGTCACATTTGGTTGCAGACTAGGGCCTTGCTCAAACACTTGGCGGGGATCAAGCTCTCAAGCAGCACTCAGTTGAACTGCCTCAAGGTAATGTTGTAATTTTCCATGTCGACAACAAAGCTGATAAAAAAAAGCTTGAACGCAAGGTAAGACTCCACTTTTCCAAAGTGCACTAGCTTGATGCTCACACACACACGCACATAATGTCATGGCTGTCTTCAGTTTTCAATAATTTCTACAACTGTTATTTTTTGGTGATAGAGTGATTGAAACATACTTGTTGGTCACAAAAAACATTCATGAAGTTTGGTTCTTTTATGAATTTATTATGGTCTACTGAAAATGTGACCAAATCTGCTGGGTCAAAAGTATACATACAGCAATGTTAATATTTGGTTACATGTCCCTTGGCAAGTTTCACTGCAATAAAGTGCTTTTGGTAGCCATCCACAAGCTTCTGGTTTAATTATTGACCAATACTCTTGGCAAAATTGGTGCAGTTCAGCTAAATTTGTTGGGTTTTCTGACATGGACTTGTTTTTTCAGCATTGTCCACATGTTCTCAATGGGGTTTAAGCCAGGACTTCGGGAAGGCCATTCTAAAACCTTAATTCTTGCCTGATTTAGCCATTCCTTTACCACTTTTGACATGTGTTTGGGGTCATTGTTCTGTTGGAACACCCAACTGCGCCCAAGACCCAACCTCCGGGCTGATGATTTTAGGTTGTCCTGAAGAATTTGCAGGTAATCCTCCTTTTTCATTGTCCCATTTACTCTCTGTAAAGCACCAGTTCCAATGGCAGCAAATAGGCCCAGAGCATTATACTACCACCAACATGCTTGATGGTAGGGATGGTGTTCCTGGGATTAAAGGCCTCACTTTTTCTCCTCCAAACATATTGCTGGGTATTGTGGCCAAACAGCTACATTTTTGTGTCATCTGACATCACATGGACAACGATAAGACCTTCGGGAGGAAAGTTCTGTGGTCATATGTGCTCCAATCACTCTATCACAAAATAAGAGTTGTAGAAAGGATTGGAAACTCAATACAGCCATGACATTATGTTCTTTACAAGTGTATGTAAACTTTTCACCACACACACACACAAATTTTATATTATATATATATATATATATATATATATATATATATATATATATATATATATATATATATATATGCCATTTTACATGGTAATTTCAACCCCTCTACATTTGGTAATAAAAACTACACTAAGATACATGTTACAATCAAACAGCCAGTGTTAACACTTTAAGATTCAACATAAGACTAGACAGACACGTCCAGCTTCATGGCAAAGACTACTTCCTGGCTAAGCAACACAGTAGTCTATACACTACTGCCATCTAATGTCTTGTAATTGCAACTGCATGCAGAGTTTACTATTTGATACTTGCAAATTGATTGATTGATTGATTGAGACTTTTAGTAGTAGGTTGCACAGTGAAGTACATATTCCGTACAATTGACCACTAAATGGTAACACCCAAATAAGTTTTTCAACTTGTTTAAGTCGGGGTCCACTTAAATTGATTCATAATACAGATATATACTATCATATATACTATCATCATAATACAGTCCTCCTCTCTGAGCTGCCACCTTACTGTGGTAGAGGAGTTTGCGTGTCCCAATGATCCTAGGAGCTATGTTGTCCGGGGGCTTTCATGCCCCCTGGTAGGGTCTCCCAAGACAAACAGGTCCTAGGTGAGGGATCAGACAAAGAGCAGCTCAAAGACTTCTATGGAAAGGAAACAACAAGGATTCAGATTTCCCTCGCTCGGACGCGGGTCACCGGGGCCCCCCTCCGGAGCCAGGCCGGGAGTTGGGGCACGATGGCGAGCGCCTGGTGGCCGGGCCTGTCCCCATGGGGCCCGGCCGGGCACAGCCCGAAGAGGCAATGTGGGTCCCCCCTCCAATGGGCTCACCACTCATGGGAGGGGCCATAGAGGTCGGGTGCATTGTGAGCTGGGCGGCAGCCGAAGGCAGGGCACTTGGCGGTCCGATCCTCGGCTACATAAGCTAGCTCTTGGGACGTGGAACGTCACCTCGCTGGGGGGGGGAAGGAGCCTGAGCTTGTGCGCGAGGTAGAGAAGTTCCGGCTGGATATAGTCGGACTCACCTCGACGCACAGCAAGGGCTCTGGAACCAGTTCTCTCGAGAGGGGCTGGACTCTCTTCCACTCTGGCGTTGCACGCAGTGAGAGGCGACGAGCTGGGGTAGCAATTCTTGTTGCCCCCCCGACTCAAAGCCTGCACGTTGGAGTTCAACCCGGTGGACGAGAGGGTAGCCTCCCTCCGCCTTCGGGTGGGGGGACGGGTCCTGACTGTTGTTTGTGCTTACGCACCAAACAGCAGTTCAGAGTACCCACCCTTTTTGGATACACTCGAGGGAGTACTTGAGAGTGCTCCCCCGGGTGATTCCCTTGTCCTACTGGGTGACTTCAACGCTCATGTTGGCAACGACAGTGAAACCTGGAGAGGTGTGATTGGGAAGAATGGCCGCCCAGATCTGAACCCGAGTGGTGTTTTGTTATTGGACTTTTGTGCTCGTCACAGATTGTCCATAACGAACACCATGTTCAAGCATAAGGGTGTCCATATGTGCACTTGGCACCAGGACACCATAGGCCGCAGTTCCATGATCGACTTTGTAGTTGTGTCATCGGATTTGCGGCCTCATGTTTTGGACACTCGGGTGAAGAGAGGGGCGGAGCTTTCTACCGATCACCACCTGGTGGTGAGTTGGCTGCGATGGTGGGGGAGGATGCCGGACAGACCTGGCAGGCCCAATGCTTTGTGAGGGTCTGCTGGGAACGTCTGGCAGAGTCTCCTGTCAGAGAGAGTTTCAATTCCCACCTCCGGAAGAACTTTGAACATGTCACGGGGGAGGTGCTGGACATTGAGTCCGAGTGGACCATGTTCCGCACCTCTATTGTCGAGGCGGCTGATTGGAGCTGTGGCCGCAAGGTAGTTGGTGCCTGACGTGGCGGTAATTCTAGAACCCGTTGGTGGACACCGGCGGTAAGGGATGCCGTCAAGCTGAAGAAGGAGTCCTAATCGGGTTCTTTTGGCTCATGGGACTCCGGAGGCAGCAGACAGGTACCGACAGGCCAAGCGGTGTGCGGCTTCAGCGGTCGCGGAGGCAAAAACTCGGACATGGGAGGAGTTCGGCGAGGCCATGGAAAACGACTTCCGGACGGCTTCGAAGTGATTCTGGACCACCATCCGCCGCCTCAGGAAGGGGAAGCAGTGCACTGTCAACACCGTGTATGGTGCGGATGGTGTTCTGCTGACCTCGACTGCGGATGTTGTGGATCGGTGGAGGGAATACTTCGAAGACCTCCTCAATCCCACCGACACGTCTTCCTATAAGAAAGCAGTGCCTGGGGAATCTGTGGTGGGCTCTCCTATTTCTGGGGCTGAGGTTGCCGAGGTAGTTAAAAAGCTCCTCGGTGGCAAGGCCCCGGGGGTGGATGAGATCCGCCCGGAGTTCCTTAAGGCTCTGGATGCTGTGGGGCTGTCTTGGTTGACAAGACTCTGCAGCATCGCGTGGACATCAGGGGCGGTACCTCTGGATTGGCAGACCGGGGTGGTGGTTCCTCTCTTTAAGAAGGGGAACCGGAGGGTGTGTTCCAACTATCGTGGGATCACACTCCTCAGCCTTCCCGGTAAGGTCTATTCGGGTGTACTGGAGAGGAGGCTACGCCGGATAGTCGAACCTCGGATTCAGGAGGAACAGTGTGGTTTTCGTCCTGGTCGTGGAACCGTGGACCAGCTCTATACTCTCGGCAGGGTCCTTGAGGGTGCATGGGAGTTTGCCCAACCAGTCTACATGTGCTTTGTGGACTTGGAGAAGGCTTTCGACCGTGTCCCTCGGGAGGTCCTGTGGGGAGTGTTCAGAGAGTATGGGGTATCGGACTGTCTGATTGTGGCTGTCCGCTCCCTGTACGATCAGTGTCAGAGCTTGGTCCGCATTGCCGGCAGTAAGTCGGACACGTTTCCAGTGAGGGTTGGACTCCGCCAAGGCTGCCCTTTGTCACCGATTCTGTTCATAATTTTTATGGACAGAATTTCTAGGCGCAGTCAAGGCGTTGAGGGGATCTGGTTTGGTGGCTGCAGGATTAGGTCTCTGCTTTTTGCAGATGAGGTCCTGATGGCTTCATCTGGCCAGGATCTTCAGCTCTCACTGGATCGGTTCGCAGCCGAGTGTGAAGCGACTGGAATGAGAATCAGCACCTCCAAGTCCGAGTCCATGGTTCTTTCCCGGAAAAGGGTGGAGTGCCATCTCCGGGTTGGGGAGGAGACCCTGCCCCAAGTGGAGGAGTTCAAGTACCTAGGAGTCTTGTTCACGAGTGAGGGAAAAGTGGATCGTGAGATCGACAGGCGGATCGTTGCGGCGTCTTCAGTAATGCGGACGCTGTATCAGTCCGTTGTGGTGAAGAAGGAGCTGAGCCGGAAGGCAAAGCTCTCAAATTACCGGTCGATCTACGTTCCCATCCTCACCTATGGTCATGAGCTTTGGGTCATGACCGAAAGGACAAGATCACGGGTACAGGCGGCCGAAATGAGTTTCCTCCGCCGGGTGGCGGAGGAAAGCTCTAAGTAAAGCCACTGCTCCTCCACATCGAGAGGAGCCAGATGAGGTGGTTCGGGCATCTGGTCAGGATGCCACCAGAACGCCTCCCTCGGGAGGTGTTTAGGGCACGTCCAACCGGTAGGAGGCCACGGGGAAGACCCAGGACACGTTGGGAAGACTATGTCTCCCGGCTGGCCTGGGAACGCCTCGGGATCCCCCGGGAGGAGCTGGACGAAGTGGCTGGGGGAGAGGAAAGTCTGGGCTTCCCTGCTTAGGCTGCTGCCCCCGCGACCCGACCTCGGATAAGCGGAAGAAGATGGATGGATGGAATAATACAGTCATCACACAAGATAATCACATTGAATTATTTACATTATTTACAATCAGGGGTGTGGAGGGGGTGGGGGGTAGGATATGGACAGCAAGTAGTGGACATATATAGAGAGAGAGAGAGAATGAGAGCGAGAGAGAGAGAGAGAGAGAGAGAGAGATAAGAAGGCATAAGAAAAAGTATCTGCATTTGATTGTTTACATTTGATTATTAGCAATCCGGGGAGGGTGTTAGTTTAGGGTTGTAGCTGCCTGGAGGTGAACTTTTAGTGCGGTTTTGAAGGAGGATAGAGATGCCCTTTCTTTTATACCTGTTGGGAGCGCATTTCACATTGATGTGGCATAGAAAGAGAATGAGTTAAGACCTTTGTTAGTTCGGAATCTGGGTTTAACGTGGTTAGTGGAGCTCCCCCTGGTGTTGTGGTTATGGCGGTCATTTACGTTAAGGAAGTAGTTTG
Source organism: Entelurus aequoreus (assembly GCF_033978785.1). Taxonomy (NCBI): domain Eukaryota; kingdom Metazoa; phylum Chordata; class Actinopteri; order Syngnathiformes; family Syngnathidae; genus Entelurus; species Entelurus aequoreus. Next base: position 30,748 of record NW_026908134.1, on the reverse strand, counting down.
ACATGTACTTCGGTATCAGGGAGGTGTAGTGGATTTTATAGACTAGGCTCAGTGCAAGTTGTTTAACTCTGTCCTCCACCTTGAGCCAGCCCACTTTAGAGAAGTGGGTAGGAGTGAGGTGGGATCTGGGGTGGAGGTCTAGAAGTAACCTGACTAGCTTGTTCTGAGATGTTTGGAGTTTAGATTTGAGGGTTTTGGAGGTGCTAGGGTACCAGGAGGTGCATGCGTAATCGAAAAAGGGTTGAACGAGAGTTCCCGCCAGAATCCTCAAGGTGCTTTTGTTGACCAGAGAGGAGATTCTGTAGAGAAATCTCGTTTGTTGGTTAACCTTTCTGATTACCTTGGTTGCCATTTTATCACAAGAAAGGTTAGCCTCTAGAATGGAACCTAGGTGACCTCATCTTTCCTGGTGATAACAATGTCACCCACTTTTATGGTGAAGTCATTGACTTTCTTAAGGTTGATGTGGGACCCAAACAGGATGGATTCCGTTTTACCCAAGTGTATGGATAGCTTGTTGTCAGCGAGCCAGGTGCAAGTTCTACACAGCTCAGCACTGAGGATTTTCTCCACCTGTGACTTGTCCTTGCCGGATACCAGCAGGGCAGAGTCATCCGCAAACAAAAACAATTCACAGTCGCATGACGATGACATGTCATTTATGTATATTAGGAACAGTAAAAGGTCCCAATATACTGCCTTGGAGGACTCCACAGCTCACCGAGAGGGGGGGGACACGGTGCCGTTCACCTCTACCACCTGCTCCCTCCCCTCCAAGTAAGATTGCATCCAGCTCCATGAGGTTTTGTTAAATCCGATTGCTCTGAGCTTATCCAACAGTATAGCGTGGTTAACGGTGTCAAAGGCCTTCTGAAGGTCCAGCATGACCGTGCCGCAGTATTTGCCCGCGTCCACCTCATGTTTGATGTGGTCGGTCAGATAGAGAAGACATGTGTCAGTGGAGTGGTTAGTTCTGAAGCCGGATTGGAATTTGTACATGAGTTTATTAGTGGCAAGGTAACTATCGACCTGTTCATAAACTATTTTCTCCATTACTTTCGAAATGGAGCCGAGAATAGAAACAGGTCGGTAGTTGCCAGGTTCCAATTTGCTTCCTTTTTTAAAGAGGGGAGTTACTCTTGCTATCTTAAAATCTTTTGGTACTTGGCCTTGTGTAATTGATAGGTTTATTATGTGCGTGATGATCGGGGCAATGATGGAGGCAGAGTCCCTGAGGAATCTGGAGGGAATATTATCAAGGCCGGTGGCCTTGTTAGGGTGGAGCGCGCTCAATTTTTTAAACACCTCATCAGCTGTGACCATTTCTAATTTGAAATCATCGTTGGATACTCTTAGCTTTCTGTAGAAGGCTTTAATGTGTTCTACACCAAAGCGACCAGAGTGGTGGGACAGCTTGTTGACAAGAGTTTCGGCTATGCTGGTGAAAAAGATGTTAAGTCTATGACTCTGATATGTAATAAAACAAGATAAAACTCAACGGCACAGTTATCCTAATCAGCTCATTGTTAAAAATACATTTTATTATTAAACAACTGATTTATTGATTTTAACACATGAACGCACACACTAAAGTACAGAATATTGGTACTGGTACTGATTCCCAGGTACCTGTAATTGGTACCATATTGGGTCAAATGTGAAAGGTACACATCGCTAAACAACAATGAAAAATATATACTGTGTTTAAACGTCTTCTCCGCCTAAACACATAGGCTGACAAGACTGCGGGCTCCAGTTATTTAGTTACAACCATTTTATGTCCATAACAACTCAACATTAACTAAGTATTAAATTACTGCAGCAGCACCTCCCTCACTTACATGGAGCACAGGAAACAGGGATGCTTTTTTGGGTGTGTTATAAGGTGCACGTGTGCACGCCTACTGCAGCACTAAATGAAACCAATCCCTGTAAGTCACGGACTTCATGTTGTGTTGTTGGAGGTATAAAAACTTGATCACGTCGAATTTATGAAACAAACCAAAAAGCTCACTTTTACCATCCCCCACACAAACCTTGGGTTTTGTGTGGTTTAAAAAGAAACATCATAAAGCAGTTGCTGTATGTTGAAGCAATGGAGGTGCTGTTGTTCACCACAGTGACAAGCAGAGGGCGCAATTGAATCACATTTGCTGCTTGAAAGCCTACTACTGTATATAAAGTGCAATTTTATGTACTGTACAACATAGTGAAAAATTACAAAGTTAGGTTCACAAGCTGACTATTTTAATTCATGTGCATAGATGCCTTTGATGTGAATGTTTTTAACTGCTAGAATGTCATAAGACTGATTTTACATTGGAGACATTGAACAATTTCCCTTGTGGATCATTAAAGTTTGTCTAAGTCTAAGACATTTCCCAACAAAGTTTAGCCCAAACCTCCCTTTTTGCTACAGCTGCTGCACGAAACCACAGCTTGCTTTGCCTTTACTTGCAGTATTTCTTTCATTTTAACAAAGTGATGACTTGAGCCCTGTCTGTCATTTAAAGTTATTACAGTGGAACTAAACATAACTATTTCTTGAACAGGGTTTGTAAATTAAAGCAAATTTCTCCATAAGAAACAACGTAAACATGATTAATGGGTTCCAGCCTCAACAACAGTCCGTATTTTAGTAAATGTGTGTACACTTTGAACACATTAAGAAGCAATATACAGTACAGTATATCAAACAAACATTTGAGAGTGATGAATCACTTTTCTATTTTATAACAAAGTCAAAACAACTGAACTTTCCTCCGCGCAAACACTGTCACCAACGAGCTCATTGGCACCTTAGCCCGGTGGTGCACTCACCGTTTGAAATCCCCAACTCCCTAACTGTAACAGCCAAGCAGCTACATTGATCAGGAATAAAACAATTCAATCCACCTAACCTTGTTGGTCAGTCTTCTTTGTCTGCAGCTGAAGTGGAGGAGGGTTGGGTCGTTGCGTGGTGATAACGCTGTGGATACTCCCAGAATGTTTCATGTTTCTTTAGACTCATATTGAGCTACTGTATCAAAAGTAGAAACACGGCGTAAAAAGGCTAGAAGGCACTGTGCCCTGCCTTTTGAATGAGCACGAGAACAAAATGTTCATACAACAAGCATATTTCTAATAATAATAATAATAATAATAATGGATTCGATTTTTATAGCGCTTTACTAGACACTCAAAGCGCTTCACAGAAGTGAGAACCCATCATTCATTTTTACAACTCATTCATTCATCATTCATTCACCGGTGTGAGCGGCAGCAGGGGCAAGGGAGAAGTGTCCTGCCCAAGGACACAACGGCAGCGATTTTTTTTGGATGGTAAGAGGCGGGGAGCGAACCTGCAACCCTCAGGTTTCTGGCAACGCCGCTCTACCCACTACGCCATACCGCCCCTGGTAAGGTATTTCTAGTCAGTCTGTGGCTCGTAATTCAAAACGTTTGTACAAAAGGGGTTCATAAATGGAGGTTCCACTGTATATTGTATACTGATTTTCCCAATTAATTAAACAATTTCTTTGGATACACATTCCCACTTAGCACAACTCTCCAGGAAGTAAGACTTTTAGTTGAACCCTACATCAAAGTAAAGAGCCTTTAAATATTTACACAGAGAGGAATGTATACCTTTAAATCAGTCTCTACTCTTGCTAAACCCTTTCCTACATTAGTCAAGCATGAATCAGCATGACGGGCGGCTCAGAGCGATGCGCTCTGGGTGTGACCGAGTAGTCTAGAAAGTATTTGGAACAATCAGGGCGCACTGGAAGTGACACCAGCGAGAGGCTGAGAATGCGATCGGTCGTCAGCTTATTAACGGCCGGTCTCTTGAGCCAGACGGTCACGTTGTGATTGAAGCGTGACATCAGTGTGACCACGGCAACCTCATGCACGGCTCACTTGACAGGCGAGACAGACCAAGAGGCAACAAAAACAGTGATCAAGGTACTGAGAAAGTAGAGGAAAGGAAACCAACAAGCTCATTGGCACCTTAGAATCCATACCTTTTTAAATTAGTATTTTGTGTGTTTGAATAAATGTTAATTGTTTGATGATACATTTTTTTAATTTATTAGCTGATTATGATGATAACTGTGCTGTCCAGTTGTTACAGTATATCATTTGCAAGTATTACATAGTAGACTTTGCATGCAGTGGCAATTCCAAAACATTAGATGGCAGTAATTTGTAGGCTATTGTGTGCTGCCTAGCACTTAAGTAGCCTTTGCCATTAAGGTGTATGTGCCCTACTAAGTGTTAATACTGTAAGTATTGTACTTATTACAGACCTGCTATTTGATTGTAACATGAATCTTAGTTTTAGTTTTCATTAACAAATGGTGGTAAAACTATGTTAAAATCGCAAATGCTAATTAGTGGGATGTATATAGCAAAGCCAATGTACAAACCCAAAACCAGTGAAGTTGGCACGTTTTATAAATTGTAATTAAAAACAGAACACAATGACTTGCAAATCTTTTTCAAACTATATTCAATTGAATAGACTGCAAAGAAAATATACTTAACGTTCGAACTGGTAAACTTTGTTATGTTTTGCAAATATAAGTTCATTTGGAATTTGATGCCTGCAACATGTTTCAAAAAAGCTGGCACAAGTGGCAAAAAAGATTGAGAAAGTTGAGAAATGCTCATCAAACACTTATTTGGAACATCCCACAGGTGAACAGGCTAATTGGGAACAGGTGGGTGCCATGGTTGGGTATAAAAGCAGCTTCCATGAAATGCTCAGTCATTCACAAACAAGGATGGGGCGAGAGTCACCACTTTGTAAACAAATCCATCCATCCATTTGCGTGAGCAAATTATCGAACAGTTTGAGAACATTTCTCAACGAGCTATTGCAAGGAATCTAGGGATTTCACCATCTACGGTCCGTAACAACATCAAAAGGTTCAGAGAATCTGGAGAAATCACTGCATATAAGCGGCAATGCTTACGATCGATCACTCAGGCGGTACTGGATCAAAAAGCAAAGTCAGTGTGTAAAGGATATCACATGGGCTCAGAGACACTTCAGAAAACCATTGTCAGTAACTACAGTTTGTCGCTACGTCTGTAAGTGCAAGTTAAAACTACTATGCAAAGCGAAAGCCATTTATCAACAACACCCAGAAACGCCGGCAGCTTCGCTGGGCCTAAGCTCATCTAAGATGGACTGATGCAAAGTGTAAAAGTGTTCTGTGGTCTGAAGAGTCCACATTTCAAATTGTTTTTGAAAACTGGACGTCCTCCGGACCAAAGAGGAAACGAACCATCCGGACTGTATAGGCGCAAAGTTCAAAAGCCAGCATCTGTGATGGTATGGGGGTGTATGAGTGCCCAAAGCATGGAAACTTACACATCTGTGAAGGCGCCATTAATGCTGAAAGATACATACAGGTTTTGGAGCAACATATGTTGCCATCCAAGCAACGTCTCTTTCATGGACACCCATTTTTAATGGAGTGTTGTTAAAAGGAAAGGCCATGTTAACACAGTGGTAAAATGCCCCTGTGTCAACTTTTGTGCAATGTGTTGCTGTCATTAAATTCTAAGTTAATGATTTGCAAAAAAAAGAACAAGTTTCTCAGTTCGAACATTAAATATCTTGTCTTTGCAGTGTACTCAATTGAATATAAGTTGAAAAGGAGTTGCAAATCATTGTATTCCGTTTTTCTTTACAATTTACACAACTTGCCAACTTCACTGGTTTTGTAGATTACCATCAATTTTAGGAAAGTGGCGCCTTTCAGGTATACTTGCTTTGTTGGCATTGAACATTGCAACATAACCAAGAGGCATGTTGGTCTTTTCTGAATGCTGATTGAGTAAATGTTTCCTTGCCAAGTGTTTGAGCCGATGTTAAGTCCGCAATTGGACGTGACGTCACAAAGCAACACAGGTATTGGAATTTTATTTTAGGTGAATTGATATGTGGTAGTACCAACCGAATTCAGTCGGTGCCTATAAAATTACTGAATTCTGTACCCATCCCTATTGGTGACAGAGCAGGAAAGGGCTGGGATTTAGCTTGCCCTAAAAGTTAACATCAAGCGCCCTGTCATTAATAAAGTCCATCAACATTTTACAAACGTACTTCCCATAGTATCAGGGGACAACATGCGTCCTACCCTTTTTAGCTCAATATTGGATGCACACTTTTGTCTCTACATATGTGACAATCCAGTTTTGGAAAAAAAGTGTGCAAAAAAAGTTAAAGCGCCATTAACCAAAGACCACTTCCTGGTTCATGGAAAAAAATTATCTAAGATGACAGTTACTAATCTAAGATTAAGTCCTATACCATTTTTGGATTTGATCAAATTACATGACTGATGTTATAAAGTGATAATGTTGTAGTTAGTCAATTTCTTAGCTAGCAGAATACTTTATTGTTCATGGCGAATGACGTAAGACGTTACGATTAGACAGATGGTATATTGGAAGTCTGGGCCAAAAGGAAAATGCTCCAGTAGCATTCTAGCCATCTTGGTGCCAAAATGTAATAGCTTCTCCCAAAGAAAAAATGCCACCTGTCTACAAAATGATGATGATGACGATGAATGGATGGTCATCTATACCTGGTGTTCTTCCAATATGCAAAGTGTTAAAAGGAGGTCCTCACCAGTGCCAGAGGAGAATCCAGGAGAGTTAAAGTTGTACTGTTTGACTTCATCGTACCAGCGGTCGGACACATCCTTCCCTGAGCAGACAGTAACCTCAATTTAAAGTGCCATCACATCAGTTTTCTGTCGTACGCCATAATCACAATGACAGCATTGTCACTGAATACTTTTTGATCAGCACAAAATCCCTTCGGGGTACATTTTTATTTACAATGCTGCACTTCTGGTCACCCCGTGCGGCACCATAGGAGATGCTTTATGACTCAGAGTGTCGCATATTTCAGCAGTGAATCACACTGTCTGAGCTCTAAAATGGAATAGAATAAATAGACCCCAGCTTCTCAATAAAAGAGTGTGCATTCACAATCCACTTTAAATCTCTTCTTAATAAACATGGTTGTCCAGGGAAGAAAGGTTAGTGGGATGGACCGATACAAATAGTGCCGGATAATGGCAAGAGAGGTGCTCCTCATCAGTAAGTGTATGGTACTTCAGTTAAAAAGGGGACAGCTTTGGATTTCTTATTGTTTGTAACTGGGGAAAACTACTGAAATATATAATAATCTTTTAGGATATACCTGTATTTTCCTGTGATACCTCCCTTTGGCCACTAGGGGCTCAAGTGCGCAATGATCTCGTTCGTAAAACAGCCCCAAAGAACATTAGCTGAACAAACCCTAAATAATTACATTTATGAAAAGATTTAGTTCATGTTAAGTCTGTCAAATTATTATTATTTTTAATTAAATTATCCACATTTTGGAATTTGGATGAATCATGATTAATCACAATCTGATTATTTTGCTTGCTTATATGCACTTGCTTGATTGCTTGTACACAAATGCAATTGTATAGTCAGAATGTCATCCAGCAAGCTTTTTCAACATTTTACTCAAATGCATGTCATTTGTTTGCACAAAACTTGGGAAAAGTGTTATCTAAAGTTTTAGAGTAAAGTTAGCACACTAGTGGGAGTCTCATTCATTTTTGTACTGACGGTAAGCGGTTAAGGTAAAAGAGATTGTACAGTCAAAAAAATTACATGATTAATCTAAGTGTGTTCGTGATTAAGCGATATTTTTTGTAATGAATCACAATTAACGAACAGACTTGTTAATTTTGACAGCCCTATTCCATTTACGTTGGTCAATTTACAGTTGTCTATGCATTGTGTACGTACCTAATTGATCATTGGAGGCCCACGCCAGGTTCTCTCCATAGCTTCCTTTACTGGAATCCTCGCTGTGTTTTAAGATGCGTGTGCTGGCCAAACTCTCAGCATAGCTTTGAAGAGATAAAGAAATACAATATCATTGTTTGAAATCAAAGACTTCATCCATCCATTTTGTACCAGAGAAACTAAAAAACATGTAAAACAAAACAAGCACGCAGAAAATAAATCATTAAGGGAGCTAAAAAGTCTAAACCATTAGCTTCTTCCCATCAGCTTTTTGTCTCACTGCTTTGAAATGTTGCTGCACTGTAAACTACAGAAATCCCCCAAATTAACTCAAGAAACTACTCCCAAATTCTCAAATCATTCATTTTGTTTTGAAACAGAAACAAACAAGGAATATGAAGCTTAAGGTAGGAAATACATACTTTTTAAATTTGATTGTAATTTCTTTCTTGTAGCAATAAAAGTGAAAACCTAGTATAGCATTCAAAAGTTGAAATACACATCATCTAATAGGAGGAGATGGTGTATCCACAAACCTTTTCATTAGTTCTATGATACTTTTCTTGCAAGTTCTGTCACAACCACAGTAGCAGTGACGCCCTGTGCAAAAATACTCACCTCCCTTGGATATTTCAGACGTTTGCCTTATAAATTAAATTTGGCTTTTTTGATAAAAACATTATAGAAAAGTGTGTTTCATGTCAAAGTGAAACACATTGTTTACAAATTGATGTCAATAAAAATATATCTTAAAATATATATTAAAATATATCTGGCGAATATATCTGCAAAAGTCCTCATCCCCTTCAGGTCATTATTTAGTAGATAGACCACTGGCGTCCAAACTTGTAATTTACATAACTGAGGCGTTCCTCAAGGCACCCCTTTAAGTCCTCTCCTGTTTGGCACATTTTATTCCTAATGTGATTTATATAACTGGTGTTGCTGTAGCTTGTTTATGTCAGATGCAGTTAGTAGTCATTTGTTTAGCTTATTTATTTATACTAGTGTTGTTTCTCAAGGTTCCATTTTAGGTCTTCTCTTTTTCATCATTTGTGCCATTTAACCTGTGGCCGGCGAGCTCAGTTCATAAAACTTGACTCACACTTTTGCAGCAGATTCTTAAAAACACAAGAGTGATGTCAGAGAAATTATCTTTGAGTAGCTTTTTTGCATACACTCCTTAAACAGCAGTGCACTCCTGTAGCTGACAAAATAGACTAAAATCAAATGTCTACTGTAGAGTACGGTGGTTCTTAGGAATACACGAAACAACAATAATAATAATGAATGGAGCAGAAATGTGGCCTTCAAAATTATTCAATTGGATGTCCCTGTCTCAGAGCATTTTGGTGGTTTCCCTCACTAGTCTTTTTCTTGCCCAATCAATCAGTTTGAGGACGGCTAGCTCGAGGCAGATTTAGAAACATGCCATGCTCCTTCAGTTTCTTAATTATAGATTAATCTCGACTTTGTGAGAGACCCAGTAAGTTGGAAACATTATTGCAACAATCTTCTTTGCTAAACTTTTAGGATCGACTTTTCTTTGAGTTGTTTAGAATGTTCTTTTGACTTCATGTTGCAATTATAGCAGGGACTGGACCCCCGCTGCAGACACAGGTGTTTTATACCACAATCACATGACACATATTGTACTCCGGTGATCCCCATTTCACACACTTTCACACTGCAGGCATCAATTAACTGGATCTCAGCTGAATTAGCTCAGTCACTTTAAAAGGAGAACTACATTTTTGGAGAATTTTGCCCATCATTCACAATCCTTATGCAAGACCAGGAATTTTTTTCAGTTTTTTTCTTGCATTTTAAGTCATAAATTACATCAAGTACAAGTTGGCTAGTAATGCCTCTAATAAGAGTACTCTATTGCGCTCATAAAGCCTTCTAAAAAAACCAAAAAACATCCAAAATCCACCAACAATACTCCATTTAAATGTCGTGACTTAAATATTAACGAAATATTAGCGATATTCTTATTAAAAGCGCTATTGCAGACCAACTATTTTTAGCGGCGCCGTCACAGAGAGCCAACTAGCTTATTCTGCTATATTGAGCCGGTGAGCTGCTGCATCACCTCTGAGTTGGTGAAAACTATTTCTAGAAACCTCACACCTGGATAGTAGAAGGTTGTGGCTATAAAACGAGAATTTGGTCAACTTTGACAGCCAACTTGATGCTTGTTTCCAGAACTTTTTTTTTTTTTTTTTTAACTAGAGAGGATTGTGATTAATTATTCATCTAAACAGGAAGTCATGAACATCCCATAAGTCTGCATCCCAGTGAGAGCAGACATTGTACAGTAAGTGATTGTTTTACTATTGTTTTACAATTTGCACCAGTCCCTCCGTGATCTTGACTGTGTTGACACTTTTAAGAAACATTTTAAAACTTCTCTCTTTTTAGTAAAGCTTTTAGTTAATGCACCTTTTAACTATCAATTTTAATTCACTTTGTATTATTTTTATGATGTTGCCCCTGTTTTAATTAAATTGTTGTTTTACTTCACTTATGTTTTGTACAGCGCTTTGTGATTTAATCCGTGAAAAGCGCTTTATAAATAAAATGAAAAATGTACTTACTTACTAGGTTCAAAATTTGTATTTCTTGTTCAGCACTTAAAAAAACTGCTGTATGATGCTTAGTGTTTCACTAAAACTTAATCTGTTTAGCACACAGCTTCTAAAACGTGTAGCTCATCCTCCTTATATTCAGGCTAAAAAATATTAGGTTCTGGACCATCATTTGTCCTAAAGTAGTCTTTGATGGTTCTCATGACGTCCGCCATGATTAGTTGCGTTGAAGGGTAAAGTGAACGTTGAGATGCATCTGTGAAATTAATGCATTGCTGCTGTGGTTCTCAGACTTGTTTCACCAAATACCACCTCAGAAAATAGTACCACCATAATGACCAACATTAAAATACAGTAGCGCAGTAGGCCTAGATTTTAATTAAAAACAAGGCAGAGGTTTTATTTAATAAGTATATTTATTATTTTTGGCCCCTGTAACCTTACACACAGTTTGAACAGTAACACTGTGTTTGAATAGTTCATCAAGTGATTTTTTGGCGTACCAGTTGATGGAGCCAAAGTACCACTCGAGAAGTGCTTCTCAAATATTTTCAGAAGAAAATATTGTGCGCCCCCCTGGACTATAAATAGTATGTCACCTATTAAAAAGTGTTATAACTATACCTCTGCATAACATTGTAAGCAACACACCAGTCTTTCCTCGTCTCTCACCGTGGTTACAGTGAAGAAGTGCTACATATACTTCGTCATACGCTTCGCACCGTGCCCCGCCAGGGAAGCCAGCAGTGGCGGGTCGTGAGTTTCCCACCTAGGCCTTCGGTGATGTCCGACTTCAAAGATTACCTCTCAAAATACCATCATGTATAATTTATTGAATCACATCAACAGTATACAAAACGGGTTATTTTCTGTCGCATTTGAAAATAAATTAAAACGCATCAGCTATTAAAACATATCTTATGTGGTACTGTCAAAATTAAAATTGCAAAAAACATATTGAAAGTGAAAAAATACAATATTTGAACTCACAACTAGTAGGACCTATTTGACGCCTGTATAAGTTAAAGTTAAAGTTAAAGTACCATGATTGTCACACATACACTAGGTGTGGTGAAATGTGTCCTCTGCATTTGACCCAGCCAGTGGTACCCCTCGTCGTCGGCTTATTCGAGTGAAAATGGCGAGCATTTCATCGCCAGAACAGCTGAGCTGACATATCACAAGATGTAGTTTCTCTTTAAATATCCTTCTTGAAAACGGCCTTGCAAATATATATCTGCCACCTCATCAACGTTTTGTTTTCCCGGTCTGGCTACCGAGCAACACTTCCTGCTAAATAGCAACTGGGGACAAGTGTTGTAAATTAGCTTTGGCTACAAACACTTTGATGCATACATTGGATACCTGTTTCAGATGTCTATGTTTTTGTATCTGTCACTATTTCAAATAAACCTCTGTAATAATTATAACTTGTGAATAAATACTCACTTTGGAATGACGAGTGAGTATCCAATCACAGTCTTGTTAACATCAAGCTACTTAGATAGGCTACTGTCAACAACTTGTGATCTGATTGGCTATCGCAACTGTCTATCATCTCTGTGTGTTCTCACATTTATCCGCTAACGGTCCCGATGAGTATCCAATCACAGGACATGTAATTGTCACATCCAACCTCAGGCCATCTAGAAGGCCTTACTGACGACAACTTGTGATCTGATTGGCTATCGCAACTGTCTATCACTGTATGTCCCTGATCACTTACAGTGCACGGACGCCCGCATTGTTGATTCTAAAGGCCTCTGACAGATTTGGTACAGCATGGGAACATAAGCCAGCTGAATTCTGATTGGATACAAACTAAAACTAAAAACAACAGCACTGGAAAGAGCATAATATGACATGAAGAGAATATGAATACTTTTAGATATTTTTTTTAAATCTTTAATTATGATCATGATTTGTTGTTATGTTAGGCCAGCAGAGAAGGCCTTGCTGGCCCTGACGGCACATCACTAGAAGCCAGTCCCACTAATTTAAGAAGGACTGCACTAGAGGTACACATACCATAGTTTGAGAATCATTCTGCTACGGTATGCTTAAAATGACATACATACATTAAATAGCATGTATAGGTGTTTGGATGTTTTTTTAGAGCGCTTTATATGGCAGAATGGAGTGCAGTTCGCTTGCATTATATATGTTTAGTGCTGACACGGCTAAGCGGAAGAAGATAGATGGATGGATGGCATTGACACCAGTTTACACATGTTTTCACTTTGAAATTTTTTTTAAATTACACGGACAGTTATTTAATTTATAAAAGCAAAACAAGGGACTAAATACATAATATCTATAACCGCCACTGATAAAATTACTTTAAAGGCCTACTGAAATGATTTTTTTTTATTTAAACGGGGATAGCAGATCCATTCTATGTGTCATACTTGATCATTTCCCAATATTGCCATATTTTAGCTGAAAGGATTTAGTAGAAAACATCGACGATAAAGTTCGCAACTTTTGGTCGCTGATAAAAAAAGCCTTGCCTGTACCGGAAGTAGCGTGACGTCACAGGTTGAAAGGCTCCTCACATTTCCCCATTGTTTTCAATGCAGCGAGAGCGATTCGGACCGAGAAAGCGACAATTACCCCATTAATTTGAGCCAGGATGAAAGATTCGTGGATGAGGAACGTGAGAGTGAAGGACTAGAGTGCAGTGAAGGACGCATCTTTTTTCGCTCCTACCGTAACTTAGGTACAAGCTGGCTCATTGGATTCTACACTCTGTCCTTTTTCTGTTGTGGATCACAGATTTGTATTTTAAACCACCTCGGATACTATATCCTATTGAAAATGAGAGTCGAGAACGCGAAATGGACATTCACAGTGACTTTTATCTCCACGACAATACATCGGCGAAACACTTTAGTTACGGAGCTAACGTGATAGCATCGGGCTTAACTTTTTTTAGAAACAAAAGAAATAAGCCCCTGACTAGAAGGATAAGACAGAAAATCAACAATACTATTAAACCATGGACCTGTAAATACGCGGTTAATGCTTTCCAGCCTGGCGAAGCTTAACAATGCTGTTGCTAACGACGCCATTGAAGCTAACTTAGCAACAGGACCTCACAGAGCTATGCTAAAAACATTAGCTATCCACCTACGCCAGCCAGCCCTCATCTGCTCATCAACACCCGTGCTCACCTGCGTTCCAGCGATCGACGGAGCGACTAAGGACTTCACCCGATCATCCGTGCGGTCGGCGGCTAGCGTCGGATAGCGCGTCCGCTATCCAAGTCAAAGTCCTCCTGCTTGTGTTGCTGGAGCCAGCCGCTAATACACCGATCCCACCTACAACTTTCTTCTTTGCAGTCTTCATTGTTCATTAAACAAATTGCAAAAGATTCACCAACACAGATGTCCAGAATACTGTGGAATTTTGAGATGAAAACAGAGCTTTTTGTATTGGATTCAATGGAGTCCGAATACTTCCGTTTCAACGATTGACGTCACGCGCATACGTCATCATACATAGACGTTTTCAACCGGAAGTTTAGCGGGAAATTTAAAATTGCACTTTATAAGTTAACCCCGCCGTATTGGCATAGGGACGGCGTGGCGAAGTTGGTAGAGTGGCTGTGCCAGCAATCGGAGTGTTGCTGGTTACTGGGGTTCAATTCCCACCTTCTACCTTCCTAGTCACGTCCGTTGTGTCCTTGGGCAAGACACTTCACCCTTGCTCCTGATGGCTGCTGGCTAGCGCCATCAGTGTGTGAATGTGTGTGTGAATGGGTAAATGTGGAAATACTGTCAAAGCGCTTTGAGTACCTTGAAGGTAGAAAAGCGTTATACAAGTATAACCCATTTATCATTTATTATGTGTTGCAATGTTAAGATTTCATCATTGATATATAAACTATCAGACTGCGCGGTCAGTAGTAGTGGGTTTCAGTAGGCCTTTAATTAGGTGTCAAGTGAGATATCTAGTACTGGCATATCTTATTTGTGTCTGATAAATAGGATATCAATTATTCAGGTCCAGAAGTACTTTATGTGCGCTTCATTCACTAACTATTACAAAAAAAGATCAATTAGAATAATACATAATGTTGGCTATAGGGAACATACAACCCTTTTATTTAGGGATGTCCGATAATGGCTTTTTGCCGATATCCGGTATTCCGATATTGTCCAACTCTTTAATTACCGATATCAACCGATACCGATATCAACCGATATATGCAGTCGTGGAATTAACACATTATTATGCCTAATTTGGACAACCAGGTATGGTGAAGATAAGGTACTTTTTTTAAAAATTAGTAAAATAAGATAAATGATAAATGGGTTATACTTGTATAGCGCTTTTCTACCTTCAAGGTACTCAAAGCGCTTTGACAGTATTTCCACATTCATCCATTCACACACACATTCACACACTGATGGCGGGAGCTGCCATGCAAGGCGCTAACCAGCACCCATCAGGAGCAAGGGTGAAGTGTCTTGCCCAAAGACACAACGGACGTGACTAGGAAGGTAGAAGGTGGGGATTGAACCCCAGTAACCAGCAACACTCCGATTGCTTTAAATAAATTAAAAACATTTTCTTGAATAAAAAAGAAAGTACAACATTATAAAAACAGTTACATAGAAACTACTAATGAATGAAAATTAGTAAAATTAACTGTTAAAGGTTAGTACTATTAGTGGACCAGCAGCACGCACAATCATGTGTGCTTACGGACTGTATCCCTTGCAGACTGTATTGATATATATTGATATATAATGTAGGAACCAGAATATTAATAACAGAAAGAAACAACCCTTTTGTGTGAATGAGTGTAAATGGGGGAGGGAGGCTTTTTGGGTTGGTGCACTAATTGTAAGTGTATCTTGTGTTTTTTATGTTGATATAATAATAAAAAAATTAAAAAAATAAACAATTTTTAAAAAAAACGATACAGATAAAAAAAAACGATACCGATAATTTCCGATAGTACATTTTAACGCATATATCGGCCATCTCTACTTTTATTCATTAAATCACAATTATTGAAATTTAACGATTTCCAAACAGCTAAAATTATGTACAAAGCAAACTATAACCTGCTACCCAAGAATGTACAACAATTCTTCTCAACAAAAGAGGAGAAATATAACCTAAGAGGTAAATCTAATTTAAAACATTTGTATACTCGTACAACACTTAAAACCTTTAGCATATCAGAATGCGGAATTAAATAATGGAATTGATTAACTAAATAAAACAAACAAAGCACCAATATGATTCACTTTAAGAGACTTTTCAAACTACAAGTGTTCACAAAGTACACAAAACAAGAATTATGATGAACATCTTGAACCCTTCTTTTTTCTTTTTTATTGAGACAAAGATTATTTAGGTATTTAATATTTGTTTGCTTACTATGGTATATTATTTATTTGTTCACTGTTCTGTTACAGAGAACAAGGAAATTGGATAAAATTGCTATGATATGAAAAGGGGTAGGATTAAATAAGCTCTGCTTCTTTCTACTTATTTTCGGACATGCTGTAATGAAACAACAAGAAAAATGTGATGCATTACATTGTATCGTATGCATGTTCGAAATAAACTGAAACTGAACTAAACTGAACTTCATAAATGTAGGCCCAAGTGTCAAAATGAAACTTGCAAGAGGAAATGAAAAGGACTTCCTTATCTAAAATATTGTCACGTTGGCCTCGAAACAACATCAGAGGAGTTGGATGCAACAACATTAAGAAGAGAACTAAAAAAGATCTATAGTATTTTGTGGCTATTACATTCACCGCAGGGGTCCAGATCTTGTTTTGACATTTTCACGCACACTACAAGAATATATATATTTGTGTGTGTGTGTTCCTGTATTTCTACCCTTCTTGAGACATCAACAAGGAAAAGTACCTTCCATATGAGGACTGGTGTTTATGTTAGGACCGTAATCATGGTCCCAATACGGAAAACCCTTGCATCTAAGAGAATGTCTCATTTGCACCCCTGTTGGTGAAATCCATCTAAATTAGGGTGGTACCAAAAAGGAGGGATTTTTCAATTTGACTGTGTGTCGGTTTTAAAAGTGCTCCCCCTCTGGTCAACATATGAAATAACAAGTGTGTGTAAACATTCGAAGTGCTCCCCCTCCGGCCAACATATGTAATAAGTGTGTGTAGGAAATTGAAATGCGCCCCCTTTGGCAAAAATTAATTCAAAAAATAAAATGAATATGTATAGAGACATACTGTAATAACTTGAAGTAAATAATGAAGATTGAAAACCAATTACAAACAAGGTGGGGGGTGGGGGGGGGGGTGTTGGTGGTAGCAGGGGTGTATATTGTAGCGTCCCGGAAGAGTTAGTGCTGCAAAGGGTTCTGGGTATTTGTTCTGTTGTGTTTATGTTGTGTTACGGTGCGGATGTTCCCCTGAAATGTGTTTGTCATTCTTGTTTGGTGTGGATTCACAGTGTGGCGTATATTTATAACAGTGTTAAAGTTGTTTTTACGGGTACCCTCAGTGTAACCTGTATCGCTGTTGATCAAGTATGCGTTGCATTCCTATTTTTATTCATACAGAAGCCGCACATATCATGCGAATGGGCCGGCACGTTATTAAAATGGATGAATAGCGGACGTGACGACAGCTCGTAGAGGACGTGAAATTAAGGCAGTGCCTTTACGGCACTGCCCCCAAGACTGTAGTCCGGGTGTACTACGAGATCTAATGACTGATGAACACCTACGTTCGATAATGAAGGTTGCCTCAGCTCAAAGCCTGAGCCCCGACATTAATGAACTAGCATTCAAGAAAAGATGCCAGGTATCTGGCTTGGGCACATCAGATTAGATCAGTGTGTTGCAAACTGAGCAGTTTAAAGGCCTACTGAAATGCGATCTTATTTAAACGGGGATAGCAGGTCCATTCTATGTATCATACTTGATCATTTCGCGATATTGCCATATTTTTGCTGAAAGGATTTAGTAGAGAACATCGACGATAAAGTTTGCAACTTTTGGTCGCTGATAAAAAAGCCTTGCCTGTACCGGAAGTAGCGTGACGTCACAGGTTGTGGAGCTCCTCACATCTGCACATTGTTTACAATCATGGCCACCAGCAGCGAGAGCGATTCGGACCGAGAAAGCGACGATTTCCCCATTAATTTGAGCGGGGATGAAAGATTTGTGGATGAGGAAAGTGAGAGTGAAGGACTAGAGGGCAGTGGAACCGATTCAGATAGGGAAGATGCTGTGAGAGGCGGGTGGGACCTGATTTTCAGCTGGGAATGACTAAAACAGTAAATAAACACAAGACATATAAATACTCTATTAGCCACAAAACAACCAGGCTTATATTTAATATGCCACAAATTAATCCCGCATAACAAACACCTCCCCCCTCCCGTCCATATAACCTGCCAATACAAATCAAACACCCGCACAACACACTCAATCACACAGCCCAAAGTACCGTTCACCTCCCCAAAGTTCATACAGCACATATATTTCCCCAAAGTCCCCAAAGTTACGTACGTGACATGCAGATAGCGGCACGCACGTACGGGCAAGCGATCAAATGTTTGGAAGCCGCAGCTGCGTACTTAAGGTACCGCGTCTGCGTATCCAACTCAAAGTCCTCCTGGTAAGAGTCTCTGTTGTCCCAGTTCTCCACAGGCCAATGGTAAAGCTTGACTGTCATCTTTCAGGAATGTAAACAATGAAACACCGGCTACGTGTTTGTGTTGCTGCAGCCGGCCGCTAATACACCGCTTCCCACCTACAGCTTTCTTGTTTCCATTGTTCATTAAACAAATTGCAAAAGATTCACCAACACAGATGTCCAGAATAATGTGGAATTTTGTGATGAAAACAGACGACTTAATAGCTGGCCACAATGGTGTCCCAAAATGTCCGCTACAATCCGTGACGTCACGCGCAAACGTCATCATACCGAGACGTTTTCAGCAGGATATTTCGCGGGAAATTTAAAATTGCACTTTACTAATCTAACCCGACCGTATTGGCATGTGTTGCGATGTTAAGATTTCATCATTGATATATAAACTATCAGACTGCGTGGTCGGTAGTAGTGGGTTTCAGTAGGCCTTTAAAGTCCTGAATGGTTGGTTTATTCATTGTTATTTTATTTTCAAATTTATTAGCCTGTGGAAAAAGTTAATGTTGATATTTACCTCAGAAGGCTGCAAATAGAAAATAGGCATTCAATTTTTATTTAAAAATTGTATTTGATATGCCATGGATATTTTTTTATTTTTATTATTATTTGAAACTCGATGTTGCATGTCACTATAAAGTTATATAAGCCTTGCTTGTTCAATATTCAATGCAAAACTTGTTTGGGTCCCTATTAAAAGGTTAATTTGTTCAACCTTGGCCCGCGGCTTTGTTCACTTTTAAATTTTGGCCCACTCTGTATTTGAGTTTGACACCCTTGGACTAGAGGTAGACAGTTTTTTGCAGGTCTCAAGAAGGTAACAAATACAAGAATGCGTGTGTGTGTGTGTGTGTGTGTGTGTGTGTGTGTGTGTGTGTGTGTGTGTGTGTGTGTGTGTGTGTGTGTGTGTGTGTGTGTGTGTGTGTGTGTGTGTGTGTGTGTGTGTGTGAGAGTGTGTGTGTATACAAACCGGGCGGCCTCTCTGTTCAGTTTGCTGCTCAGCTTGAGTGGTGGAGCCTGGTGCTTCTTCCTGTGCTCGTTATGGCGACGCAGCGCCTCCTCGGCAAATTGCTTTGAGGCTGCGAGACACAAGAGGACAGACAGCAGGCGATGTTAGACACGAAGCCGGCGCAAAGAAGACACGACTATAGAACACGGGGTTCAATAAAAGTTATTGCAGAATCCATACGAGAGTGTGGTCATTTGGAGCCCAGACAGAGGCAGTGTGTGTGCATGGTGCCATCACTCACTGCTCTTTTCTCCAACACAATAGGCGCATTCAAACAGCCACAAATTAGCAATTTGATTTACAACGTGCACACAGTTTGACGCGGCTGCATTTCCCACTTACCTGACTTCCCCATAGTGCCAACACAGGAAGTTGTCAGTTAGTCCAACACTAACACGCTTTTCAACTGACAACTATGTTTGGTACTTCTGCCTGGCAGCTGTTTCCAATATGCTAATAACCCAAAACAGCTGCTAAATGCATCATGTTTCAAGCCAGGACAGCCTTCCAGCCGGGTCTCATTCCTCCTTAAATTCTGCAGTTGTACAAAAAAATTTCAAGTTGCAACACTACACAATCATGGCTGTCTGTCAAGTTCCACGCATCTGCCTTGAGAGTGGTTTGAAGCCTCAAGAGAAGAACACACCCTCTGCCTGGCCTTCCATTGATAGGGGAGCTCAGCATTGGATGACGTCATCTCTGGGAGACATATGCCCATATAAGGCTGTAAGATCTTTGGTGGGAACTATCATGCTTCAAGCTTGTATCCATTTTCTCTTTGATTAATCACTTAACTGTACACATTTAGTCTTTCATGACTCAACATTTAAGGCTCTTGGAGCGCCAACTGCCAAATCTTCATTAAGTTGAATCAGGGGTGTCCAAACTTTTACCAACAAGGGCCGCATACAGAAAAGTTGAAGGCTCTAGGGGCCACTTTGTACTTTTTTGTACATTCAAGACCCGAAAACCTCTTACATGCCAGTTATTATTAGTTTTTTTTATTTTGCATGATTTCCTGTCCAGCGCTCTTATTTTTTGTTCCACGTCCTTTTTTCCTCCATTTGCCAGCTGAGCGCTGGTTGCCAATCAGGATGCTTTTGGGGACTGGATTATTTTGCTTTGTACCCCAACGTTGTACCTTTTGCACTTCATACGTCTCTTTTCCATTTGTGCACCTGCCTTTCTCTGGTAAAGAAGACTTATTTTCTGCACTTGCCTGCCGTCTCTGCACCCCGGAGTGCCTAACGTAACAAAAACTAATACAAAGTAGTTGAATCAATTATTCTCATTATTTAATTATTAATCAATATTAGTATGATTATTACATTATAAGGCTTAGCACACTCAAAATCTTACCATTACCATTCTTTTCTGCACTTGCCCGCCGTCTCTGCAACTACATAAAACAAAACGTAACAAAAAACTAGTACAATTTAGTTCAATCAATTCTTCATCTTATAATTAGTCTTTATCAATACTTATTATTATTCATATTTAGCTTTTGCAAACTCTAAATCTTACCATATCTTGCAAAAAATGTGTACATATGTTCATCAAACACCATGTAAAAGACGCACAGGTTAACAGCAATTTTGGTTTTCAGGTCCCATTTTGGGGGAATTTGGTCTGGTTCCATTTTTCCTAAGCACAAATTGTATTTTGCCAGTGTCGCGGGCCAATTAAAAACGAGCTGCGGGCCACAAATGGCCCCCGGGCCACACTTTGGACACCCCTGAATTAAATGAATACCCAAAGGAAGCCAAAGTACTTGTTGTCATAAGACATCAAGGAAATGGACAAATATTGCAATATGACATCATCTGGACTTAAAGTAATTAAAAGACACAAGTCACAAAGATTTGATGTCACTCGCGACTACGAAAGGGGCAAGTGGTAGAAAATGGCTCATTGTTATGTTTTAGTTATGTAAGTTACAAGTAGGGAAGTATATCGTTAGGATTTTATCAATATGAAAGTTAAAGTCCCAACGATAGTCACACACACACTAGGTGTGGTGAAATTACCCTCTGCATTTGGCCCATCCCCTTGTTCCACCCCCTGGGAGGTGAGGGGAGCAGTGAGCAGCAGCGGTGGCCGCGATCGGGAATCATTTTGGTGATTTAACCCCCAATTCCAACCCTTGATGCTGAGTGCCAAGCAGGGAGGTCATTTTTATAGTTTTTGGTATGACTCGGCTGGGGCTTGAACTCACGACCTACAGATCTCAGGGCGGACACTCTAACCACTAGGCCACTGAGCAGGTTATTGATACTGTATTCATCTCTCTTATCGGTACTAAAACAAAGATGTGAAAAAATGCATTTTTAATTCACATTTGTATTAGCACAAGAGATTGTACACCAGCAACTAGTGTTGTCCCGATACCAATATTTTAGTACCGGTATCAAAATGTATTTAGATACTTTTCGGTACTTTTCTAAATAAGGGAGACCACAAAAAAATTGCATTATTGGCTTTATTCGAACAAAAACTCTTACGGTAAATTAAACATATGTTTCTTATTGCAATCGAATAACAATTTTGTCCCTAAATAAAATAGTGAACATACTAGAGAACTTGTCTTTTAGTAGTAAGTAAGCAAACAAAGGCGCCTAATTTGTCTGCTGACAATGCAGGAACATATTGTGTCATTTCTCATTCTATGTTGTAAAAATTATTAAGGACAAGCTGTAAAAATGTATTATTTATCCACTTGTTCATTTACTGTTAATATCTGCTTACTTTCTCTTTCAACACATTCTATCTACACTTCTGTTAAAATGTAATAATCACTTATTCTTCTGTTGTTTGATACTTTACATTAGTTTTGAATTATACCACACATTTCAGTATCGATCCGATACCAAGTAGTTACAGGATCATACATTGGTCATATTCAAAGTCCTCATGTGTCCAGGGACATATTTCCTCTGTTTATAAACATAATATGAATTTTTTAAGAAGGAAAAATATTTTGTGATGATAAAAAATATTGATGTAATCATAGTAGTATTGACTAGATACACTATTGTACTTGGTATCATTACAGTGGATGTCACTTGTAGATCCACCTATGGCATTTGTTTACATTCAAGGTGCTAGCTTGCTGTTAGCGGTTAGCTATTGTATCCTCCCACGGTGTGTAGCGAAGCATGTTTTTCCTCGTCCTGCAGGGATGATACTTGTAAGAAATGTACTTTATTCGTCGCCATGGAGACGAGGATTGGTAATTTTGAAGTAGCTAAAGCACTGCCGACTCTTCCTGAGGGCGTTTCAGTGTTATAACTTTACCTTTATCATTAGTTTTTAGGCCAAAATGTGTCCGTTCTCTGTTTTCCTGTCTACACACTGTGTCTGCTTGTAAGTACTCAGTGAATGTGCGCTGTCGAACATGCTTGTCTGCTCGCAAAACCAGCATGACGTGACGACGCGCCGTCATGCCCGGGAACCGGTACTTTTCGAACAGAGTATAGTACCGTTTTTGATATGGTACAGCGATACTTTACCAGTACCGGTATACCGTACAACCCTACCAGCAACACCACAAAACATTTCACAGCAGGTACATATTTTTCAACACCTGCTTTTTAGTCCTAAACAAGTCAACTATGTGTGCAGTGCAAGATGCAATACAGTTATGTCATCATCTTGTAAAGACCATGCACACATCCATCACCGTGTTTTTCTCTTCATTAAAATTACACTCATTATATCCGTCCATTTTCTACCACCTGTCCCTATAATAATATTTAAAATAATAGTATTAAAGAAATAGATAGTAAAGTAAAATGATATTTACAGTATGTATAACAGAGCACCAGAGCCGGCCCAAGGCATAAGCGTACTAAGCGCTTGCTTAGGGCCCCGCGGCCACCAGGGGGCCCCCAAAAGCAATTAACAAAAAATTCTTATTTTTTTATTTTTTGCATGTACGAGTCTGACTGATGATTTCTAAATGATCAAAGATCAGTGAGTTGTACCCACATCTTTGGGTAGCTCTGCGGATAGCCTGAGCTCTTCCTGTGACTGTTGCATCTGCAGAGCGGAGCTTTTCCAAGCTCAGATGAATAAAAAACTACTTGAGATCTTCCATGGCTCAAGAAAGACTGAGTGGACTGGCAGTGATTAGTATTAATAACAAAGTCGGCCATCAGATTTCTTACAGTGATGTCATAAATGACTTTGCCTCCAGAAAAGCCAGGAAGCACAGGTTTTAAGGAGTGGGTGGAGTGCTGTGGGTGGTGAAGAACAGAGGAACAAAACTGTGATGTGATGGTCAAATGTGTGAATTAAGGACCTTAATTTAAGGTAGTTTATTTTGATTTTTTCCCCAAATTTTTTTTGCACATCGTTATGTACATTTACATAGTTTTAATATGAAGTAACTTTATATTTGTTTATAAACCGTTATGTTACCTTGTTTCTGGTAACTCTGTTCATTAATATTATTTAAGTATTTGCTGGATATTTAATTTAATTATGTTGTTTTTTGTACAATTGAATTTGTTCCTTTTTATATATATTTAAGTGATTTTATTGTTGCACTTTATTGTTTTTCTTGCACTACGAATTTTTTTTGCACATTGCTGTTTCAGGTTTTTGTTACCAAAAATAATCAAGTGAATCAGAATCAGCTTTATTGTCCAGTTATGTTTAACACACATGGAATTTAACTTCAGTAGACTGCGCTCTCTTTGTACAAAGTAAACATTAAATATGAACAATTAACTAAAAATATAAACTAGTAATTAAAGACTAATATGTACAAGACTGATGAGACAAGATGACACTTTTACTGTAAATACAAAGCTTTATCACTTGGACTGTTCAACCCCAGGCCACTCTTGTAGCTGAATGTTTTCTACATTTTAAGATTAGGAACCATATGTGGCACTCTGGACATCATTCGTTCATTCATTGGTATTATTTATGTTCTTAACTGGGCCACCCCCATATCTTTATAAATGACATGTCATTTGTAAAGACATGTCAGGCTGACAATAGGATAATGTAAACAACACTGCCAGAGCCGCAATGAGTTTATAGTAGGTGTGTGAATGATCAACAATCAATATTATTGGCAGAAATAGAGGGCCCCAAAATCGAATTTTGCTTAGGGCCCCATGGAGGTTTGGGCCGGCACTGCAGAGCACAGACCTTTTACATTATACATCATACAAAATATATAATATAAGTCAATACAATTAATTAGCAGGTTAGGTGGGTGTGCATTTTGTAACAGTAGGACATTTTATTTGTGTTTATGTAGCACACTGACGTATTTGAGTGACTGACCGGAAGCCATATTGAGTGTTGACAGCTACTGATGTATGTCTGTGTTGTGTGTGTAATATATGTATACATAAAAAGTGATTATTTAATTTTTGACTTTTTTGAGTGGATTAATATTGGCATGTGGATTACTGGATCGTTTAGAGGACGGTTGACGAAATGTGTGACTTTGAGGGACTAGGAGGACATATTTTTAATACAGACTTTTGTGTGGTGTTGCTTCCTTATTTGTGATTATTTCAAGATGGTTATCGTCTACTCGTGTCTTTTTTTAATGCGTAACAGCTGCACTTTACTGAATGTGACAGCGTGTCATAATTAAAGGATCAGCTACAAAACCCAAAACCAGTGAAGTTGGCACGTTGTGTAATTCGTAAATAAAAACAGAATACAGTTATTTGCATATCCTTTTCAACGTATATTCAATTAAATACACTGCAAAGACAAGATATTTAATGTTCGAACTGACAAACTTAGAATTTAATGGCAGCAACATGTTGCAAAAAGGGGATACAGGGGCATTTTTTACCACTGTGTTACATGACCTTTCCTTCTAAAAACACTCAGTAAACGTTTGGGAACTGAGGAGACCAATTTTTGAAGTTTTTCAGGTGGAATTCTTTCCCATTCTTGCTTGATGTACAGCTTAAGTTGTTCAACAGTCTGGGCTCTCCGTTGTGGTATTTTAGGCTTCATATTGCGCCACACATTTTCAATGGGAGACAGGTCTGGACTACAGGCAGGCCAGTCTAGTACCCGCACTCTTTTACTATGAAGCCACGTTGATGTAACACGTGGCTTGGCATTGTCTTGCTGAAATAAGCAGGGGCGTCCCTGGTAACGTTGCTTGGATGGCAACATATGTTGCTCCAAAACCTGTATGTACCTTTCAGTATTAATGGTGCCTTCACAGATGTGCAAATTACCCATGCCTTGGGCACTGAAACACCCCCATACCATCACAGATGCTGGCTTTTGAACTTTGCGCCTATAACAATCCGGATGGTTCTTTTCCTCTTTATTCTGGACGACACAACGTCCAGAGTTTCCAAAAACAATTTGAAATGTGGACTTGTCAGACCACAGAACACTTTTACACTTTGCATCAGTCCATCTTAGATGAGCTCGGGCCAAGCGAAGCCGGTGGCGTTTCTGGGTGTTGTTGATAAATGGCTTTCGTGTTAAGGTTTTGCAGAAGAGGTGACGGCAAACAGACACTAGATGGCAGTATGTACAATTATGTATTATATATATTAACTATATATATATATATAATAATCAAACTATACAAATAAACAATAGAGTGGAGTGTGAACTAGATCCAAAAGTGTATGTGGTGTAAGGCTATGTGTGTAGTTAGTTGAAGTGTGTGTTACCAAGCGTTGAACCAGAGATGAGGAAGTCTAGGGGAGAGAGAAGTCCGAGTCCAATGCGGGGGAAGTCAAGGATCGAGGGAGGCAGTCAGAGTCCAGAGGGAGATCCGGGGAACAGTGAGGCGCACAGCTCACTATCGAGATGACGGAGGGTACTGCGGAGACGACACAAGAAAACACACTGAGAACACGAAGGGGCACAGGGAGCGCAGGATTGCGTAATGCAGCAGATGATCGCTTACTGTACAGTAGACTATATTCCGGCCCCGGCATGCCAAGTTGTCCAGGCTTATGTAGGCAGCTCCTTCATTACAGGCAGGTGAGCCGATTGCCGGTAAATGATTGCAGCTGACGGCACCTGCAGGGCGGAGACGCGCACAGCGTGCCCCTGGATGTGCGCCGCGGCCATGGGTGTGTCCCGAGGTGCGTTCGTCAGGACGAACAGATGAGGGCGCATCAATGCGCCCTGGCCGTGACATTTCGCTTTGCATTGGTGAGCATTCCTCAACTTTCTCTTTTTTTGCCACTTGTGCCAGCTTTTTTGAAACATGTTGCAGGCATCGAATTCCAAATGAGCTAATATTTGCAAAAAAATATTAGTTTTCCAGTTCGAACGTCAAGTATCTTATCTTTGCAGTCTATTAAATTGAATATAAGATGAAAAGGATTTGCAAATCATTGTATTCTGTTTGTATTTACGATTTACACAACGTGCCTACTTCACTGGATTTGGGTTTTGTAGATAAAAACACATATCAAGGTTCAAGGTTCAAGGGTTCAAGGGTTTTATTCGTCACATGCAGAATACACAACAGTGAAATACTTTTTTCCATGCTCTTCAGATATTGCGTACAGTGGGATCCAAACACTAGTTGCTGATTCTAATACACTAAATACAAAAAATACAACAAATTCAACAGCTCTGATGTACATTAATTACAAGACAATAAGTTGCACAATAAGTCCCAGTAGCTATGGTAGAAGTATCAGTACAAGCACAAGTACAGTAGTCACATACAGTAGCAGTGCAATGTCAAATAGTATAACAGTATATACAGTATACACAGTATATACAGTATAGGAAGTAATAAATATTAAGGTGTCTACAGTTCTTTTGGCAGTTAAGTAGTGACAGTAGTATGAACAAAGGTAATGGAACAGTATGACTTCTTTATACTCTTGTTTTTACAGTATTTACAGTCATTGAATGAAGAGTATTGTAGTCCGGTAATTACAGTGGAAAGTAAAGTGATTCTTGTGCGTGCGGTTTTGTGCAATTGTGATAAGTGTTAATCAGCGGTGCAGTTGAGCAGTCTGATGGCTTGGGGATAGAAGCTCCTCCTGAGTCTCTCCGTGTTGGCCATGAGACTCCGGTAGCGCTTGCCTGACTGCAGCAGTGAGAAGAGGCAATCAATAACTGTGTCATTAGTCCAGAATCTTAACGGTCTTCTTGGACCGGTACCAAAAAATATCAGTAGTTAAAATCATCCCCGTAATTAATTGGCGTAGCAAATGCCACAGTGTCTTACTTGCTAGCATTAACTTATTGCTAGAGATGGATATATCTTTGTTTTTTCAAATATTCATTGAATTAAAAAAGAAATAATTAAAAACGTGTCTCCATCTCGGGGAAGCAGTTTGATCGTATTACTGCTAGCTGGCACCATACTGAAGCGTTATGCGTCGATTACGCCAGCCAAGAAAGTTAAAATAACAACCTAAACATTTATCCATGAAAATATGGAAATGCTGCGGATGGTGTGTTTGACGGAGAAGCAGCTGTAAGGAGATGCCGTAAAAGTTTACTTTCCAATGCTCAACATTATTATTTCATGACTTTATAAAACTACTGTAGTTGTTGTTGTTTATATTTTTAAAAGGCATGTTACATGTTAAAATTGTGATGCATCAATTAAATAATTTCACTGGGAGACGTTGATTTGAGATACATGTGTTATGATTTAAGAGCTCTGTCACAGAACCATTTGAGTTTGAAAGTTGCGGTACTACTGTAAAGTATATAATATCTCCTATATCTAGGAACATATCTTGTAACATGCATTTTCTTGCATCCTGATCACAGGTGTCAAACTCAAGGCCCGGGGGCTCAGATCTGGCCTGCCACATCATTCTGTATGGTCCGCGAAAGCCTGGAAATAATATAACAATTTGGAAATCCATCCATCCATCCATCCATCCATCCATCCATCCATCCATCCATCCATCCATCCATCCATCCATACATCCATCCATCTTCTTCCACTTATCAGAGGTCGGGTTGCAGGGGCAGCAGCCTAAGCAGGGAAGCCCAGACTTCCCTCTCCCCAGCCACTTCGTCCAGCTCCCCCCGGGGGATCCCGAGGCGTTCCCAGGCCAGCCGGGAGACATAGTCTTCCCAACGTGTCCTGGGCCCCGTGGCCTCCTACCGAAACACCTTCCTAGGGAGGCGTTCGGGTGGCATCCTGACCAAATGCCCGAACCACCTCATCTGGCTCCTCTCGATGTGGAGGAGCAGCGGCTTTACTTTGAGCTCCTCCCGGATGACAGAGCTTCTCACCCTATCTCTAAGGGAGAGCCCCGCCACCCGGCGGAGGAAGCTCATTTTGGCCGCTTGTACCCGTGATCTTGTCCTATCTATGGGAACGTAGATCGACCGGTAAATTGAGAGCTTTGCTTTCCGGCTCAGCTCCTTCTTCACCACAACGGATCGACACAGCGTCCTCATTACTGAAGGCTCCGCACAGATCCGCCTGTCGATCTCACAATCCACTCTTCCCTCACTCGTGAACAAGACTCCGAGGTACTTGAACTCCTTCACTTGGGGCAGAGTCTCCTCCCCAATCTGGAGATGGCACTCCACCCTTTTCCGGGCGAGAACCATGGACTCGGACTTGGAGGTGCTGATTCTCATCCCAGTCGCTTCACACTCGGCTGTGAACCTATCCAATGAGAGTTGAAGATCTTGGTCAGATGAAGCCATCAGGACCAAGTCATCTGCAAAAAGCAGAGACCTAATCCTGCAGCCACCAAACCAGATACCCTCAATGCCCTGACTGCGCCTAGAAATTCTGTCCATGAAAGTTATGAACAGAATCGGTGACAAAGGGCAGCCTTGGCGGAGTCCAACACTCACTGGAAATGGGTCCGACTTACTGCCGGCAATGCGGACCAAGCTCTGACACTGATCATACAGGGAGCGGACCGCCACAATCAGACAGTCCGTTACCCCATACTCTCTGAGCACTCCCCACAGGACTTCCCGGGGTACACGGTCGAAGCCTTCTCCAAGTCCACAAAGCACATGTAGACTGGTTGGGCAAACTCCCATGCACCCTCAAGGACCATGCCGAGAGTGTAGAGCTGGTCCACAGTTCCACGACCAGGACGAAAACCACACTGTTCCTCCTGAATCCGAGGCTCGACTATCCGGCGTAGCCTCCTCTCTAGTACACCTGAATAGACCTTACCGGGAAGGCTGAGGAGTGTGATCCCATGATAGTTGGAACACACCCTCCGGTTCCCCTTCTTAAAGAGAGGAACCACCACCCCGGTCTGTCAATCCAGAGGTACCGCCCCCAATGTCCACGCGATGTTGCAGAGTCTTGTCAACCAAGACAGCCCCACAGCATCCAGAGCCTTAAGGAACTCCGGGCGGATCTCAACCACCCCCGGGGCCTTGCCACCGAGGAGCTTTTTAACTACCTCGGCAACCTCAGCCCCAGAAATAGGAGAGCCCACCACAGATTCCCCAGGCACTGCTTCTTCATAGGGAGACATGTTGGTAGGATTGAGGAGGTCTTCGAAGTATTCCTTCCACCGATCCACTACATCCGCAGTCGAGGTCAGCAGAACACCATCCCCACCATACACGGTGTTGACATTGCACTGCTTCCCCTTCCTGAGGCGGCGGATGGTGGTCCAGAATCACTTCGAAGCCGTCTGGAAGTCGTTTTTCATGGCTTCCCCGAACTCCTCCCATGTCCTAGTTTTTGCCTCCGCGACCGCTGAAGCCACACACCGCTTGGCCTGTCGGTACCTGTCTGCTGCCTCCGGAGTCCTATGAGCCAAAAGAGCCCGATAGGACTCTTTCTTCAGCTTGACGACATCCCTCACCGGACACCAGCGGGTTCTAGGATTACCGCCACGACAGGCACCAACCACCTTGCGGCCACAGCTCCAATCGGCCGCCTCGACAATAGAGGTACGGAACATCGTCCACTTAGACTCAATGTCCTCGTGACATGTTCAAAGTTCTTCCGGAGGCGGGAATTGAAACTCTCTCTGACAGGAGATTCTGCTAGGCGTTCCCAGCAAACACTCACAATGCGTTTGGGCCTGCCAGGTCTGTCCGGCATCCTCCCCCACTATCGCAGCCAACTCACCACCAGGTGGTGATCGATAGAAAGCTCCGCCCCTCTCTTCACCTGAGTGTCCAAAACATGAGACCGCAAATCCGATGACACAACTACAAAGTCGATCATGGAACTGCGGCCTAGAGTGTCCTGGTGCCAAGTGCACATATGGACACCCTTATGTTTGAACATGGTGTTTGTTATGGACAATCTGCGACGAGCACAAAAGTCCAATAGCAAAGCACCACTCGGGTTCAGATCCGGGCGGCCATTCTTCCCAATCACGCCACTCCAGGTTTCACTGTCGTTGCCAACATGAGCGTTGAAGTCCCCCAGTAGAACGAGGGAATCACCCGGGGGAGCACTCTCAAGTACTCCCTCGAGTGAATCCAAAAAGGGTGGGTACTCTGAGCTGCCGTTTGGCGCGTAAGCGCAAACAACAGTCAGGACCCGTCCCTCCACCCGAAGGCAGAGGGAAGCCACCCTCTCGTCCACTGGGTTGAACTCCAGCGTGCAGGCTCTGAGCCGGGGGGCAACAAGAATTGCCACCCCAGCCCGTCGCCTCTCACTGCTTGCAACGCCAGAGTGGGAGAGAGTCCAGCCCCTCTCGAGAGAACTGGTTCCAGAGCCCTTGCTGTGCGTCGATGTGAGTCCGACTATATCT
>NW_026908133.1:32500-59649 GCF_033978785.1 Entelurus aequoreus | reverse complement strand
CTAACCCTAACCCTAACCCTAACCCTAACCCTAACCCTAACCCTAACCCTAACCCTAACCCTAACCCTAACCCTAACCCTAACCCTAACCCTAACCCTAACCCTAACCCTAACCCTAACCCTAACCCTAACCCTAACCCTAACCCTAACCCTAACCCTAACCTAACCCTAACCCTAACCCTAACCCTAACCCTAACCCTAACCCTAACCCTAACCCTAACCCTAACCCTAACCCTAACCCTAACCCTAACCTAACCCTAACCCTAACCCTAACCCTAACCCTAACCCTAACCCTAACCCTAACCCTAACCCTAACCCTAACCCTAACCCTAACCCTAACCCTAACCCTAACCCTAACCCTAACCCTAACCCTAACCCTAACCCTAACCCTAACCCTAACCCTAACCTAACCCTAACCCTAACCCTAACCCTAACCCTAACCCTAACCCTAACCCTAACCCTAACCCTAACCTAACCTAACCCTAACCCTAACCCTAACCCTAACCCTAACCCTAACCCTAACCCTAACCCTAACCCTAACCCCTAACCCTAACCCTAACCCTAACCCTAACCCTAACCCTAACCCTAACCCTAACCCTAACCCTAACCCTAACCCTAACCCTAACCCTAACCCTAACCCTAACCTAACCCTAACCCTAACCTAACCCTAACCCTAACCCTAACCCCTAACCCTAACCCTAACCCTAACCCTAACCCTAACCCCCTAACCCTAACCCTAACCCTAACCCTAACCCTAACCCTAACCCTAACCCTAACCCTAACCCTAACCCTAACCCTAACCCTAACCCTAACCCTAACCCTAACCCTAACCCTAACCTAACCCTAACCCTAACCCTAACCCTAACCCTAACCCTAACCCTAACCCTAACCCTAACCCTAACCCTAACCCTAACCCTAACCTAACCCTAACCCTAACCCTAACCCTAACCCTAACCCTAACCCTAACCCTAACCCTAACCCTAACCCTAACCCTAACCCTAACCCTAACCCTAACCCTAACCCTAACCCTAACCCTAACCCTAACCCTAACCCTAACCCTAACCTAACCCTAACCCTAACCCTAACCCTAACCCTAACCCTAACCCTAACCCTAACCTAACCCTAACCCTAACCCTAACCCTAACCCTAACCCTAACCCTAACCCTAACCCTAACCCTAACCCTAACCCTAACCCTAACCCTAACCCTAACCCTAACCCTAACCCTAACCCTAACCCTAACCCTAACCCTAACCCTAACCCTAACCCTAACCCTAACCCTAACCCTAACCCTAACCCTAACCCTAACCCTAACCCTAACCCTAACCCTAACCCTAACCCTAACCCTAACCTAACCTAACCCTAACCCTAACCCTAACCCTAACCTAACCCTAACCCTAACCCTAACCCTAACCCTAACCCTAACCCTAACCCTAACCCTAACCCTAACCCTAACCCTAACCCTAACCTAACCCTAACCCTAACCCTAACCCTAACCCTAACCTAACCCTAACCCTAACCCTAACCCTAACCCTAACCCTAACCCTAACCCTAACCCTAACCCTAACCCTAACCCTAACCCTAACCCTAACCCTAACCCTAACCCTAACCCTAACCCTAACCCTAACCCTAACCCTAACCCTAACCCTAACCCTAACCCTAACCCTAACCCTAACCCTAACCCTAACCCTAACCCTAACCCTAACCCTAACCCTAACCCTAACCCTAACCCTAACCCTAACCCTAACCCTAACCCTAACCCTAACCCTAACCCTAACCCTAACCCTAACCCTAACCCTAACCCTAACCCTAACCCTAACCCTAACCCTAACCCTAACCCTAACCCTAACCCTAACCCTAACCCTAACCCTAACCCTAACCCTAACCCTAACCCTAACCCTAACCCTAACCCTAACCCTAACCCTAACCCTAACCCTAACCCTAACCCTAACCCTAACCCTAACCCTAACCCTAACCCTAACCCTAACCCTAACCCTAACCCTAACCCTAACCCTAACCCTAACCCTAACCCTAACCCTAACCCTAACCCTAACCCTAACCCTAACCCTAACCCTAACCCTAACCCTAACCCTAACCCTAACCCTAACCCTAACCCTAACCCTAACCCTAACCCTAACCCTAACCCTAACCCTAACCCTAACCCTAACCCTAACCCTAACCCTAACCCTAACCCTAACCCTAACCCTAACCCTAACCCTAACCCTAACCCTAACCCTAACCCTAACCCTAACCCTAACCCTAACCCTAACCCTAACCCTAACCCTAACCCTAACCCTAACCCTAACCCTAACCCTAACCCTAACCCTAACCCTAACCCTAACCCTAACCCTAACCCTAACCCTAACCCTAACCCTAACCCTAACCCTAACCCTAACCCTAACCCTAACCCTAACCCTAACCCTAACCCTAACCCTAACCCTAACCCTAACCCTAACCCTAACCCTAACCCTAACCCTAACCCTAACCCTAACCCTAACCCTAACCCTAACCCTAACCCTAACCCTAACCCTAACCCTAACCCTAACCCTAACCCTAACCCTAACCCTAACCCTAACCCTAACCCTAACCCTAACCCTAACCCTAACCCTAACCCTAACCCTAACCCTAACCCTAACCCTAACCCTAACCCTAACCCTAACCCTAACCCTAACCCTAACCCTAACCCTAACCCTAACCCTAACCCTAACCCTAACCCTAACCCTAACCCTAACCCTAACCCTAACCCTAACCCTAACCCTAACCCTAACCCTAACCCTAACCCTAACCCTAACCCTAACCCTAACCCTAACCCTAACCCTAACCCTAACCCTAACCCTAACCCTAACCCTAACCCTAACCCTAACCCTAACCCTAACCCTAACCCTAACCCTAACCCTAACCCTAACCCTAACCCTAACCCTAACCCTAACCCTAACCCTAACCCTAACCCTAACCCTAACCCTAACCCTAACCCTAACCCTAACCCTAACCCTAACCCTAACCCTAACCCTAACCCTAACCCTAACCCTAACCCTAACCCTAACCCTAACCCTAACCCTAACCCTAACCCTAACCCTAACCCTAACCCTAACCCTAACCCTAACCCTAACCCTAACCCTAACCCTAACCCTAACCCTAACCCTAACCCTAACCCTAACCCTAACCCTAACCCTAACCCTAACCCTAACCCTAACCCTAACCCTAACCCTAACCCTAACCCTAACCCTAACCCTAACCCTAACCCTAACCCTAACCCTAACCCTAACCCTAACCCTAACCCTAACCCTAACCCTAACCCTAACCCTAACCCTAACCCTAACCCTAACCCTAACCCTAACCCTAACCCTAACCCTAACCCTAACCCTAACCCTAACCCTAACCCTAACCCTAACCCTAACCCTAACCCTAACCCTAACCCTAACCCTAACCCTAACCCTAACCCTAACCCTAACCCTAACCCTAACCCTAACCCTAACCCTAACCCTAACCCTAACCCTAACCCTAACCCTAACCCTAACCCTAACCCTAACCCTAACCCTAACCCTAACCCTAACCCTAACCCTAACCCTAACCCTAACCCTAACCCTAACCCTAACCCTAACCCTAACCCTAACCCTAACCCTAACCCTAACCCTAACCCTAACCCTAACCCTAACCCTAACCCTAACCCTAACCCTAACCCTAACCCTAACCCTAACCCTAACCCTAACCCTAACCCTAACCCTAACCCTAACCCTAACCCTAACCCTAACCCTAACCCTAACCCTAACCCTAACCCTAACCCTAACCCTAACCCTAACCCTAACCCTAACCCTAACCCTAACCCTAACCCTAACCCTAACCCTAACCCTAACCCTAACCCTAACCCTAACCCTAACCCTAACCCTAACCCTAACCCTAACCCTAACCCTAACCCTAACCCTAACCCTAACCCTAACCCTAACCCTAACCCTAACCCTAACCCTAACCCTAACCCTAACCCTAACCCTAACCCTAACCCTAACCCTAACCCTAACCCTAACCCTAACCCTAACCCTAACCCTAACCCTAACCCTAACCCTAACCCTAACCCTAACCCTAACCCTAACCCTAACCCTAACCCTAACCCTAACCCTAACCCTAACCCTAACCCTAACCCTAACCCTAACCCTAACCCTAACCCTAACCCTAACCCTAACCCTAACCCTAACCCTAACCCTAACCCTAACCCTAACCCTAACCCTAACCCTAACCCTAACCCTAACCCTAACCCTAACCCTAACCCTAACCCTAACCCTAACCCTAACCCTAACCCTAACCCTAACCCTAACCCTAACCCTAACCCTAACCCTAACCCTAACCCTAACCCTAACCCTAACCCTAACCCTAACCCTAACCCTAACCCTAACCCTAACCCTAACCCTAACCCTAACCCTAACCCTAACCCTAACCCTAACCCTAACCCTAACCCTAACCCTAACCCTAACCCTAACCCTAACCCTAACCCTAACCCTAACCCTAACCCTAACCCTAACCCTAACCCTAACCCTAACCCTAACCCTAACCCTAACCCTAACCCTAACCCTAACCCTAACCCTAACCCTAACCCTAACCCTAACCCTAACCCTAACCCTAACCCTAACCCTAACCCTAACCCTAACCCTAACCCTAACCCTAACCCTAACCCTAACCCTAACCCTAACCCTAACCCTAACCCTAACCCTAACCCTAACCCTAACCCTAACCCTAACCCTAACCCTAACCCTAACCCTAACCCTAACCCTAACCCTAACCCTAACCCTAACCCTAACCCTAACCCTAACCCTAACCCTAACCCTAACCCTAACCCTAACCCTAACCCTAACCCTAACCCTAACCCTAACCCTAACCCTAACCCTAACCCTAACCCTAACCCTAACCCTAACCCTAACCCTAACCCTAACCCTAACCCTAACCCTAACCCTAACCCTAACCCTAACCCTAACCCTAACCCTAACCCTAACCCTAACCCTAACCCTAACCCTAACCCTAACCCTAACCCTAACCCTAACCCTAACCCTAACCCTAACCCTAACCCTAACCCTAACCCTAACCCTAACCCTAACCCTAACCCTAACCCTAACCCTAACCCTAACCCTAACCCTAACCCTAACCCTAACCCTAACCCTAACCCTAACCCTAACCCTAACCCTAACCCTAACCCTAACCCTAACCCTAACCCTAACCCTAACCCTAACCCTAACCCTAACCCTAACCCTAACCCTAACCCTAACCCTAACCCTAACCCTAACCCTAACCCTAACCCTAACCCTAACCCTAACCCTAACCCTAACCCTAACCCTAACCCTAACCCTAACCCTAACCCTAACCCTAACCCTAACCCTAACCCTAACCCTAACCCTAACCCTAACCCTAACCCTAACCCTAACCCTAACCCTAACCCTAACCCTAACCCTAACCCTAACCCTAACCCTAACCCTAACCCTAACCCTAACCCTAACCCTAACCCTAACCCTAACCCTAACCCTAACCCTAACCCTAACCCTAACCCTAACCCTAACCCTAACCCTAACCCTAACCCTAACCCTAACCCTAACCCTAACCCTAACCCTAACCCTAACCCTAACCCTAACCCTAACCCTAACCCTAACCCTAACCCTAACCCTAACCCTAACCCTAACCCTAACCCTAACCCTAACCCTAACCCTAACCCTAACCCTAACCCTAACCCTAACCCTAACCCTAACCCTAACCCTAACCCTAACCCTAACCCTAACCCTAACCCTAACCCTAACCCTAACCCTAACCCTAACCCTAACCCTAACCCTAACCCTAACCCTAACCCTAACCCTAACCCTAACCCTAACCCTAACCCTAACCCTAACCCTAACCCTAACCCTAACCCTAACCCTAACCCTAACCCTAACCCTAACCCTAACCCTAACCCTAACCCTAACCCTAACCCTAACCCTAACCCTAACCCTAACCCTAACCCTAACCCTAACCCTAACCCTAACCCTAACCCTAACCCTAACCCTAACCCTAACCCTAACCCTAACCCTAACCCTAACCCTAACCCTAACCCTAACCCTAACCCTAACCCTAACCCTAACCCTAACCCTAACCCTAACCCTAACCCTAACCCTAACCCTAACCCTAACCCTAACCCTAACCCTAACCCTAACCCTAACCCTAACCCTAACCCTAACCCTAACCCTAACCCTAACCCTAACCCTAACCCTAACCCTAACCCTAACCCTAACCCTAACCCTAACCCTAACCCTAACCCTAACCCTAACCCTAACCCTAACCCTAACCCTAACCCTAACCCTAACCCTAACCCTAACCCTAACCCTAACCCTAACCCTAACCCTAACCCTAACCCTAACCCTAACCCTAACCCTAACCCTAACCCTAACCCTAACCCTAACCCTAACCCTAACCCTAACCCTAACCCTAACCCTAACCCTAACCCTAACCCTAACCCTAACCCTAACCCTAACCCTAACCCTAACCCTAACCCTAACCCTAACCCTAACCCTAACCCTAACCCTAACCCTAACCCTAACCCTAACCCTAACCCTAACCCTAACCCTAACCCTAACCCTAACCCTAACCCTAACCCTAACCCTAACCCTAACCCTAACCCTAACCCTAACCCTAACCCTAACCCTAACCCTAACCCTAACCCTAACCCTAACCCTAACCCTAACCCTAACCCTAACCCTAACCCTAACCCTAACCCTAACCCTAACCCTAACCCTAACCCTAACCCTAACCCTAACCCTAACCCTAACCCTAACCCTAACCCTAACCCTAACCCTAACCCTAACCCTAACCCTAACCCTAACCCTAACCCTAACCCTAACCCTAACCCTAACCCTAACCCTAACCCTAACCCTAACCCTAACCCTAACCCTAACCCTAACCCTAACCCTAACCCTAACCCTAACCCTAACCCTAACCCTAACCCTAACCCTAACCCTAACCCTAACCCTAACCCTAACCCTAACCCTAACCCTAACCCTAACCCTAACCCTAACCCTAACCCTAACCCTAACCCTAACCCTAACCCTAACCCTAACCCTAACCCTAACCCTAACCCTAACCCTAACCCTAACCCTAACCCTAACCCTAACCCTAACCCTAACCCTAACCCTAACCCTAACCCTAACCCTAACCCTAACCCTAACCCTAACCCTAACCCTAACCCTAACCCTAACCCTAACCCTAACCCTAACCCTAACCCTAACCCTAACCCTAACCCTAACCCTAACCCTAACCCTAACCCTAACCCTAACCCTAACCCTAACCCTAACCCTAACCCTAACCCTAACCCTAACCCTAACCCTAACCCTAACCCTAACCCTAACCCTAACCCTAACCCTAACCCTAACCCTAACCCTAACCCTAACCCTAACCCTAACCCTAACCCTAACCCTAACCCTAACCCTAACCCTAACCCTAACCCTAACCCTAACCCTAACCCTAACCCTAACCCTAACCCTAACCCTAACCCTAACCCTAACCCTAACCCTAACCCTAACCCTAACCCTAACCCTAACCCTAACCCTAACCCTAACCCTAACCCTAACCCTAACCCTAACCCTAACCCTAACCCTAACCCTAACCCTAACCCTAACCCTAACCCTAACCCTAACCCTAACCCTAACCCTAACCCTAACCCTAACCCTAACCCTAACCCTAACCCTAACCCTAACCCTAACCCTAACCCTAACCCTAACCCTAACCCTAACCCTAACCCTAACCCTAACCCTAACCCTAACCCTAACCCTAACCCTAACCCTAACCCTAACCCTAACCCTAACCCTAACCCTAACCCTAACCCTAACCCTAACCCTAACCCTAACCCTAACCCTAACCCTAACCCTAACCCTAACCCTAACCCTAACCCTAACCCTAACCCTAACCCTAACCCTAACCCTAACCCTAACCCTAACCCTAACCCTAACCCTAACCCTAACCCTAACCCTAACCCTAACCCTAACCCTAACCCTAACCCTAACCCTAACCCTAACCCTAACCCTAACCCTAACCCTAACCCTAACCCTAACCCTAACCCTAACCCTAACCCTAACCCCTAACCCTAACCCTAACCCTAACCCTAACCCTAACCCTAACCCTAACCCTAACCCTAACCCTAACCCTAACCCTAACCCTAACCCTAACCCTAACCCTAACCCTAACCCTAACCCTAACCCTAACCCTAACCCTAACCACCCTAACCCTAACCCTAACCCTAACCACCCTAACCCTAACCCTAACCCTAACCCTAACCCTAACCCTAACCCTAACCCTAACCCTAACCCTAACCCTAACCCTAACCCTAACCCTAACCCTAACCCTAACCCTAACCCTAACCCTAACCCTAACCCTAACCCTAACCCTAACCCTAACCCTAACCCTAACCCTAACCCTAACCCTAACCCTAACCCTAACCCTAACCCTAACCCTAACCCTAACCCTAACCCTAACCCTAACCCTAACCCTAACCCTAACCCTAACCCTAACCCTAACCCTAACCCTAACCCTAACCCTAACCCTAACCCTAACCCTAACCCTAACCCTAACCCTAACCCTAACCCTAACCCTAACCCTAACCCTAACCCTAACCCTAACCCTAACCCTAACCCTAACCCTAACCCTAACCCTAACCCTAACCCTAACCCTAACCCTAACCCTAACCCTAACCCTAACCCTAACCCTAACCCTAACCCTAACCCTAACCCTAACCCTAACCCTAACCCTAACCCTAACCCTAACCCTAACCCTAACCCTAACCCTAACCCTAACCCTAACCCCTAACCCCTAACCCTAACCCTAACCCTAACCCTAACCCTAACCCTAACCCTAACCCTAACCCTAACCCTAACCCTAACCCTAACCCTAACCCCTAACCCTAACCCTAACCCAGCCTGATGAGGCTTGACAAGCCGAAACGCGTCGCTGGAATCAGGTCCAACAATGTGTTTGACATCACATCTAATGCTTTTGTGATTTCTTTCTTGCAGGGTGCCCTGAGGGCCTACCGTTGGAGCTTGACGTTACCGGCACGGGCTGAAGCAGGACAGTGCATCCTTGCCCATCCCCATTCCCCTAACCCTAACCCAACAACACCTAACTTGGCCAGTGCCGCCAGTCCGTGCGCAGGTGTCTTGTCTCCTCGGTGGACCTGACGGGTGCCTTGTGGGTGAGTTATCCTTTTGCGGCAGGTGTGATGGGGGCAACAAGTCATAAACTTGAAAGACTTGTTTTAAACACATTGTAAATAGGAGTTTGAGGGAGATCAAGGCATATATCTTTTTGCCTTGATGTGGAGGGTGTCAGCCCCGCCCCCTTCCTGCTCAAAACCTCCTCCATTCCTGAGACAGGCACATCTCCCTCACAGCGCTCGATGAGAGGACATCACGCTGCAGAGAAAACATGGAGAAGCCAAAGCCAGCCTGATGAGGCTTGACAAGCCGAAACGCGTCGCTGGAATCAGGTCCAACAATG
Organism: Entelurus aequoreus; assembly: GCF_033978785.1. Classification (NCBI taxonomy): domain Eukaryota; kingdom Metazoa; phylum Chordata; class Actinopteri; order Syngnathiformes; family Syngnathidae; genus Entelurus; species Entelurus aequoreus. Next base: position 50,157 of record NW_026908133.1, on the reverse strand, counting down.
TGTTTGACATCACATCTAATGCTTTTGTGATTTCTTTCTTGCAGGGTGCCCTGAGGGCCTACCGTTGGAGCTTGACGTTACCGGCACGGGCTGAAGCAGGACAGTGCATCCTTGCCCATCCCCATTCCCCTAACCCTAACCCAACAACACCTAACTTGGCCAGTGCCGCCAGTCCGTGCGCAGGTGTCTTGTCTCCTCGGTGGACCTGACGGGTGCCTTGTGGGTGAGTTATCCTTTTGCGGCAGGTGTGATGGGGGCAACAAGTCATAAACTTGAAAGACTTGTTTTAAACACATTGTAAATAGGAGTTTGAGGGAGATCAAGGCATATATCTTTTTGCCTTGATGTGGAGGGTGTCAGCCCCGCCCCCTTCCTGCTCAAAACCTCCTCCATTCCTGAGACAGGCACATCTCCCTCACAGCGCTCGATGAGAGGACATCACGCTGCAGAGAAAACATGGAGAAGCCAAAGCCAGCCTGATGAGGCTTGACAAGCCGAAACGCGTCGCTGGAATCAGGTCCAACAATGTGTTTGACATCACATCTAATGCTTTTGTGATTTCTTTCTTGCAGGGTGCCCTGAGGGCCTACCGTTGGAGCTTGACGTTACCGGCACGGGCTGAAGCAGGACAGTGCATCCTTGCCCATCCCCATTCCCCTAACCCTAACCCAACAACACCTAACTTGGCCAGTGCCGCCAGTCCGTGCGCAGGTGTCTTGTCTCCTCGGTGGACCTGACGGGTGCCTTGTGGGTGAGTTATCCTTTTGCGGCAGGTGTGATGGGGGCAACAAGTCATAAACTTGAAAGACTTGTTTTAAACACATTGTAAATAGGAGTTTGAGGGAGATCAAGGCATATATCTTTTTGCCTTGATGTGGAGGGTGTCAGCCCCGCCCCCTTCCTGCTCAAAACCTCCTCCATTCCTGAGACAGGCACATCTCCCTCACAGCGCTCGATGAGAGGACATCACGCTGCAGAGAAAACATGGAGAAGCCAAAGCCAGCCTGATGAGGCTTGACAAGCCGAAACGCGTCGCTGGAATCAGGTCCAACAATGTGTTTGACATCACATCTAATGCTTTTGTGATTTCTTTCTTGCAGGGTGCCCTGAGGGCCTACCGTTGGAGCTTGACGTTACCGGCACGGGCTGAAGCAGGACAGTGCATCCTTGCCCATCCCCATTCCCCTAACCCTAACCCAACAACACCTAACTTGGCCAGTGCCGCCAGTCCGTGCGCAGGTGTCTTGTCTCCTCGGTGGACCTGACGGGTGCCTTGTGGGTGAGTTATCCTTTTGCGGCAGGTGTGATGGGGGCAACAAGTCATAAACTTGAAAGACTTGTTTTAAACACATTGTAAATAGGAGTTTGAGGGAGATCAAGGCATATATCTTTTTGCCTTGATGTGGAGGGTGTCAGCCCCGCCCCCTTCCTGCTCAAAACCTCCTCCATTCCTGAGACAGGCACATCTCCCTCACAGCGCTCGATGAGAGGACATCACGCTGCAGAGAAAACATGGAGAAGCCAAAGCCAGCCTGATGAGGCTTGACAAGCCGAAACGCGTCGCTGGAATCAGGTCCAACAATGTGTTTGACATCACATCTAATGCTTTTGTGATTTCTTTCTTGCAGGGTGCCCTGAGGGCCTACCGTTGGAGCTTGACGTTACCGGCACGGGCTGAAGCAGGACAGTGCATCCTTGCCCATCCCCATTCCCCTAACCCTAACCCAACAACACCTAACTTGGCCAGTGCCGCCAGTCCGTGCGCAGGTGTCTTGTCTCCTCGGTGGACCTGACGGGTGCCTTGTGGGTGAGTTATCCTTTTGCGGCAGGTGTGATGGGGGCAACAAGTCATAAACTTGAAAGACTTGTTTTAAACACATTGTAAATAGGAGTTTGAGGGAGATCAAGGCATATATCTTTTTGCCTTGATGTGGAGGGTGTCAGCCCCGCCCCCTTCCTGCTCAAAACCTCCTCCATTCCTGAGACAGGCACATCTCCCTCACAGCGCTCGATGAGAGGACATCACGCTGCAGAGAAAACATGGAGAAGCCAAAGCCAGCCTGATGAGGCTTGACAAGCCGAAACGCGTCGCTGGAATCAGGTCCAACAATGTGTTTGACATCACATCTAATGCTTTTGTGATTTCTTTCTTGCAGGGTGCCCTGAGGGCCTACCGTTGGAGCTTGACGTTACCGGCACGGGCTGAAGCAGGACAGTGCATCCTTGCCCATCCCCATTCCCCTAACCCTAACCCAACAACACCTAACCCTTACCCTTACCCTTACCCTTACCCTTACCCTTACCCTTACCCTTTTTAAAAATTAGTAAATTAGTTTTTTGTAAATTAGTTTTTTAAAAATTAGTTTTTTAAAAATGTTTTTTAAAAATTAGTTTTTTAAATATTAGTAAATTAATTTTTTAAAAATTAGTAAATTAGTTTTTTTTAAATTAGTAAATTAAGTTTTTTTAAAATTTGTTTTTTTTAATTAGTTTAAGAATTAGTAAATTAGTTTTTTTTAAATGTTTTTTAAAAATTAGTTTTTTAAATATTAGTAAATTAGTTTTTTATAAATTAGTTTTTTTTTAAATTAGTAAATTAAGTTTTTTAAAATTAGTTTTTTTAAAATTAGTAAATTAGTTTTTTAAAAATGTTTTTTAAAAATTAGTTTTTTTAAATATTAGTAAATTAGTTTTTTTAAAATTAGTTTAAAAATTAGTTTATAAATTAGTTTTTTTAAAAATTACTAAATTAGTTTTTTATAAAATTAGTTTTTTATAAATTAGTTTTTTGTAAATTAGTTTTGTAAATTATTTTTTTGTAAATTAGTTTTTTGTAAATTTTTTTGTAAATTACTTTTTTTTTAATTACTTTTTTTTCAACTAAAGTACTTCTTTTTTCACTCAAAAGAAGTACTTTAATTTGCACTGATATTCAAGTATGTTTTATTTATATACACACACAAAAGAAATACTTGAATTTGCACTGATATTCAAGTATTTTTTATTTACATGTACACAAAAGAAATACTTGAATTTGCACTGATATTTATATACATACACAAAAGAAGGACTTGAATTTGCACTGATATTCAAGTATTTTTTATTTACATATACACAAAAGAAATACTTGAATTTGCACTGATATTCAAGTATTTCTTTTATTTATATACATACACAAAAGTCAGGCTGAAATGACGCGTCAACGTCATCGGTTTTTTAAAAATTAGTTTTTTAAAAATTTGTTTAAAAATGTTTTTTTTTTTAATGTTTTTTAAAAATTGTTTTTTTAAAAATTAGTAAATTATTTTTTTTTAAATTAGTTTTTTAAAAATTATTTATTTAAAAATTAGTTTTTTAAAAATTAGTTTTTTAAAAATTAGTAAATTATTTTTTTTTAATTAGTTTAAAAATTAGTAAATTAGTTTTTTAAAAATTGTTTTTTTTTTAAATTTGTTTTTTTAAATTAGTTTTTTAAAAATTTGTTTTTTTAAAATTTGTTTTTTAAAAATTAGTAAATTAGTTTTTTGTAAATTAGTTTTTTTTAAATGTTTTTTAAAAATTAGTTTTTTAAATATTAGTAAATTAGTTTTTTATAAATTAGTTTTTTTTTAAATTAGTAAATTAAGTTTTTTAAAATTAGTTTTTTTAAAATTAGTAAATTAGTTTTTTAAAAATGTTTTTTAAAAATTAGTTTTTTTAAAATTAGTTTTTTAAAAATTAGTTAGTTTTTTGTAAATTAGTTTTTTTTAAATGTTTTTTAAAAATTAGTTTTTTAAATATTAGTAAATTAGTTTTTTATAAATTAGTTTTTTTTTAAATTAGTAAATTAAGTTTTTTAAAATTAGTTTTTTTAAAATTAGTAAATTAGTTTTTTAAAAATGTTTTTTAAAAATTAGTTTTTTTAAATATTAGTAAATTAGTTTTTTAAAAATTAGTTTAAAAATTAGTTTAAAAATTAGTTTTTTTAAAAATTACTAAATTAGTTTTTTATAAAATTAGTTTTTTATAAATTAGTTTTTTGTAAATTAGTTTTTTGTAAATTAGTTTTTTGTAAATTAGTTTTTTGTAAATTAGTTTTTTGTAAATTTTTTTGTAAATTACTTTTTTTTTAATTACTTTTTTTTTAATTACTTTTTTTTCAACTAAAGTACTTCTTTTTTCACTCAAAAGAAGTACTTTAATTTGCACTGATATTCAAGTATGTTTTATTTATATACACACACAAAAGAAATACTTGAATTTGCACTGATATTCAAGTATTTTTTATTTACATGTACACAAAAGAAATACTTGAATTTGCACTGATATTTATATACATACACAAAAGAAGGACTTGAATTTGCACTGATATTCAAGTATTTTTTATTTACATATACACAAAAGAAATACTTGAATTTGCACTGATATTCAAGTATTTCTTTTATTTATATACATACACAAAAGTAAGGCTGAAACGACGCGTCAACGTCATCGGTTTTTTAAAAATTAGTTTTTTAAAAATTTGTTTAAAAATGTTTTTTTTTAAATGTTTTTTAAAAATTGTTTTTTTAAAAATTAGTAAATTATTTTTTTTTAAATTAGTTTTTTAAAAATTATTTATTTAAAAATTAGTTTTTTAAAAATAAGTTTTTTAAAAATGAGTAAATTATTTTTTTTTAATTAGTTTAAAAATTAGTAAATTAGTTTTTTAAAAATTGTTTTTTTTTAAATTTGTTTTTTTAAATTAGTTTTTTAAAAATTTGTTTTTTTAAAATTTGTTTTTTAAAAATTAGTAAATTAGTTTTTTGTAAATTAGTTTTTTTTAAATGTTTTTTAAAAATTAGTTTTTTAAATATTAGTAAATTAGTTTTTTATAAATTAGTTTTTTTTTAAATTAGTAAATTAAGTTTTTTAAAATTAGTTTTTTTTAAATTAGTAAATTAGTTTTTTAAAAATGTTTTTTAAAAATTAGTTTTTTTAAATATTAGTAAATTAGTTTTTTTAAAATTAGTTTAAAAATTAGTTTAAAAATTAGTTTTTTTAAAAATTACTAAATTAGTTTTTTATAAATTAGTTTTTTGTAAATTAGTTTTTTGTAAATTAGTTTTTTGTAAATTAGTTTTTTGTAAATTAGTTTTTTGTAAATTAGTTTTTTGTAAATTAGTTTTTTGTAAATTAGTTTTTTGTAAATTACTTTTTTTTTAATTACTTTTTTTTTAATTACTTTTTTTTCAACTAAAGTACTTCTTTTTTCACTCAAAAGAAGTACTTTAATTTGCACTGATATTCAAGTATGTTTTATTTATATACACACACAAAAGAAATACTTGAATTTGCACTGATATTCAAGTATTTTTTATTTACATGTACACAAAAGAAATACTTGAATTTGCACTGATATTTATATACATACACAAAAGAAGGACTTGAATTTGCACTGATATTCAAGTATTTTTTATTTACATATACACAAAAGAAATACTTGAATTTGCACTGATATTCAAGTATTTCTTTTATTTATATACATACACAAAAGTAAGGCTGAAACGACGCGTCAACGTCATCGGTTTTTTAAAAATTAGTTTTTTAAAAATTAGTTTTTTGTAAATTAGTTTTTTTTAAATTAGTAAATTAGTTTTTTTTTTTTTAAATTTTTTAATTATTTTTTTTTAAATTAGTAAATTAGTTTTTTGTAAAGTAGTTTTTTTTTAATTATTTTTTTTTAAATTAGTAAATTAGTTTTTTGTAAATTAGTTTTTCAAAAATTAGTAAATTAATTTTTTTTAAATTAGTTTTTTAAAAATTAGTAAATTAATTTTTTATAAATTAGTTTTTTAAAAATTAGTTTTTTTAAAACGTTTTTTACAAATTAGTTTTTTAAAAATTAGTTTTTTTAAAATTTGTTTAAAAATGTTTTTTTTTTAAATGTTTTAAAAATTGTTTTTTTTTAAATTAGTAAATTAGTTTTTGTAAATTAGTGTTTCAAAAATTAGTAAATTAATTTTTTTTTTAATTAGTTTTTTAAAAATTAGTAAATTAGTTTTTTAAAAATTAGTTTTTTTAAAATTAGTTTTTTTAAAATTTGTTTAAAAATGTTTTTTTTTAAATGTTTTTTAAAAATTGTTTTTTTAAAAATTAGTAAATTATTTTTTTTTAAATTATTTTTTTAAAAATTATTTATTTAAAAATTGGTTTTTTAAAAATTAGTTTTTTAAAAATTAGTAAATTATTTTTTTTTAATTAGTTTAAAAATTAGTAAATTAGTTTTTTAAAAATTGTTTTTTTTTTAATTTGTTTTTTTAAATTAGTTTTTTAAAAATTTGTTTTTTTAAAATTAGTTTTTTAAAAATTAGTAAATTAGTTTTTTGTAAATTAGTTTTTTTTAAATGTTTTTTAAAAATTAGTTTTTTAAATATTAGTAAATTAGTTTTTTATAAATTAGTTTTTTTTTAAATTAGTAAATTAAGTTTTTTAAAATTAGTTTTTTTAAAATTAGTAAATTAGTTTTTTAAAAATGTTTTTTAAAAATTAGTTTTTTTAAATATTAGTAAATTAGTTTTTTTAAAATTAGTTTAAAAATTAGTTTAAAAATTAGTTTTTTTAAAAATTACTAAATTAGTTTTTTATAAAATTAGTTTTTTATAAATTAGTTTTTTGTAAATTAGTTTTTTGTAAATTAGTTTTTTGTAAATTAGTTTTTTGTAAATTAGTTTTTTGTAAATTTTTTTGTAAATTACTTTTTTTTTAATTACTTTTTTTTAATTACTTTTTTTTCAACTAAAGTACTTCTTTTTTCACTCAAAAGAAGTACTTTAATTTGCACTGATATTCAAGTATGTTTTATTTATATACACACACAAAAGAAATACTTGAATTTGCACTGATATTCAAGTATTTCTTTTATTTATATACATACACAAAAGTAAGGCTGAAACGACACGTCGACGTCATCGGTTTTTTAAAAATTAGTTTAAAAATTAGTTTTTTGTAAATTATTTTTTAAAAATTAGTAAATTAGTTTTTTGTAAATTAGTTTTTTAAAAATTAGGTTTTTTTTAAGTTTTTTAAAAATTTGTTTAAAAATTAGCTTTTTTAAAATTAGTCAATTAGTTTTTTAAAAATTAGTTTTTTAAAAATTAGTTTTTTAAAAATTAGTAAATTAGTTTTTTAAAAATTAGTTTTTTAAAAATTAGTTTTTTTGAAAAAGTTTTTTTGAAAAAGTTTTTAAAAAATTAGTTTTTTAAAAATTAGTTTTTTAAAAATTAGTTTTTTAAAAATTAGTAAATTAGTTTTTTAAAATTTAGTTTTAAAAATTAGTTTTTTAAAAATTAGTAAATTATTTTTTTTTTAATTAGTTTTTTTTAAATTAGTAAATTAGTTTTTTAAAAATTAGTTTTTTTAAATTAGTTTTTTTTAAAAATGTTTTTCAAAATTAGTAAGTTAGTTTTTTAAAAATTTGTTTTTTAAAAATTATTTTTTTTTAAATTTGTTTTTTAAAAATTAGTTTTTTGTAAATTAGTTTTTTGTAAATTAGTTTTTTTAAAATTAGTAAATTAGTTTTTTAAAAATTAGTTTTTTTTAAATTACTTTTTTAAAAATTAGTAAATTAGTTTTTTGTAAATTAATTTTTTTTAAATTAGTTTTTTAAAAATGTTTTTTTTAAATTAGTAAATTAGTTTTTTGTAAATTAGTTTTTTTTTAAATTAGTAAATTAAGTTTTTTAAAAATTAGTTTTTTTTAAATTAGTAAATTAGTTTTTTTAAATTAGTTTTTTAAAAATTAGTTTTTTAAAAATTAGTAAGTTAGTTTTTTAAAAATTAGTTTTTTAAAAATTAGTTTTTTTAAAATTACTAAGTTTTTTGTAAATTAGTTTTTTGAAAATTAGTTTTTTAAAAATTAGTTTTTTAAAAATTAGTAAATTAGTTTTTTTAAATTAGTTTTTTAAAAATTATTTTTTTTAAATTACTTTTTTAAAAATTACTTTTTTTTAAAACTAGTTTTTTTTTATTAGTTTTCTTTTAGTTTTTTTTTAATTAGTTTTTTTTTTATTAGTTTTTTTTTTAACTAAAGTACTTCTTTTTTCACGCAAAAGAAGTACTTTAATTTGCACTGATATTCAAGTATGTTTTATTTATATACATACACAAAAGAAATACTTGAATTTGCACTGATATTAAAGTATTTTTTTATTTACATGTACACAAAAGAAATACTTGATTGCACTGATATTTATATACATACACAAAAGAAGGACTTGAATTTGCACTGATATTCAAGTATTTTTTATTTACATATACACAAAAGAAATACTTGAATTTGCACTGATATTCAAGTATTTCTTTTATTTATATACACAAAAGTAAGGCTGAAACGACGCGTCGACGTCATCGGTTACGTAAATAAGTCTACGCCGTTTTTGTGCGTCGACGCGTCGCATATTTACGTCACACTACCGTCATGGCGGAGCGCAAAGCAGACTGCGAGCGAGGGGGGAAAAGCACGCCAAAAGTCGTCAAAAGTGTGGGAGTATTTCAATACACGGCCTAATAATGTTGTTGTATGCACACTGTGTCGAGCGGAAATGGCCTATCATAGCAGCACAACGGCTATGAACGAACATTTGAAAAGAAAACCATCAACTAGTCAATCGTCCGCGTTAGCATACGTTGTCATCATTACACAAAAACATGAATGTGTCATTTGTATCTGCTAGGGGTGTAACGGTACGTGTTTTGTATTGAACCGTTTCGGTACGGGGCTTTCGGTTCGGTACGGGGGTGTACCGAACGAGTTTCTAAGCTAAAGCTAACTTGAGCTGCTAAAGTCTTAACAAGCTGCTTTGCTCCTTCTGCCTCTGTCTCAGCATTGTCCCACCCACACAACCATCTGATTGGTACACACAAAGCATTATCAGCCAATCAGCAGTGCGTATTCAGAGCACATGTAGTCAGCGCTTCAGCGTGGAGCAGATAGGTGTTTAGCAGGTGAGCATCAGGCAGCGGACTCTCCCCAAATGATAATAAACACCTCCCAGTCAACTACTAGTAACATCACTATGAGCCCGTTGACCTTCTAGAAACTTCAACTGCAGCTCAGCTCACTCGCAATCCTGGCTTGAGGTGAAGGCTAATTAGCTCTCAGTTCCAGCCACATCGACCCCTTCTGAGCGTAGACATGCTAACTTTTCTTCATTACAACTGTTAGTCACTCACTGGAATGAGTAGAATTGGTTATTGTGTACTGAGTTGGACTGGATGTTTATTTTGCACATTTTAAAAGCAATGCTTAATGTTTACAGTGCTCCAGAATATTTAGATTGGCACTTTTTTGCATTGGATGTTTCTTTTTTTTTGCACATTTTAAAGCAAAATAAGCAATACTTCTACTTTTGAAATGCTTATACTATTGCAGAATATTAAGATTTGCACTGGATGTTTACTTTTATATTTACACATTAAAAAGCAAATAAGCTACTTTTAATTTTGTTAAATGTTAAAAGTTTACATTGTTATAAATGATAAATGGGTTATACTTGGGGCGGCATGGCGTAGTGGGTAGAGCGCCCGTGTCAGAAACCTGAGGGTTACAGGTTCGCTCCCCGCCTCTTATCATGCCGTTGTGTCCTTGGGCAGGACACTTCACCCTTGCCCCCGGTGCCACTCACACCGGTGAATGAATGTTAGGTGGTGGTCGGAGGGGCCGTAGGCGCAAATTGGCAGCCACGCTTCCGTCAGTCTACCCCAGGGCAGCTGTGGCTACGAAAGTAGCTTACCACCACCAGGTGTGAATGAATGATGGGTTTTTAACATGTAAAGCAACTTTGGGTACTTAGAAAAGCGCTATATAAATCCCAGTTATTACTTGTATAGCGCTGTTCTACCTTCAAGGTACTTTGTTACAGAATATTTTGTCATGTTGTCAATGTTAACTGAGTGGCCACACTTTTTTTTTGTAAATAAAAGCCATGCCTTTTGAAAAAACTGGCCTACATTTATTTTTTCATCTTCATTTTAAATAAAATAATCGGTAAAAGGAAAAATAATCAATAGATTAATCAAAAAAATAATCATAGATTAACCGAAAAAATAATCTATAGATTAAATCGATAGAAAAATAATCGTTAGCTGCAGCTTTACAATCATAGATTAACCGAAAAAATAATCTATAGATTAATCGATAGAAAAATAATCGTTAGCTGCAGCCTTACACAAAAGAAATACTTGAATTTGCACTGATATTCAAGTATTTCTTATATATACACATACCCTCAATCGCTTATTCATATAGCCCTAAATCACAAGTGTCTCAAAGGGCTGCACAAGTCACAACGACATCCTCGGTACAGAGCCCTCATAAGGGCAAGGAAAACTCACCCCAGTGGGACGTCTGTGAATGACTATGAGAAACCTTGGAGAGGACCGCATATGAGAGACCAGAAAATAATACGTTACAGTAATCGAGACAAGACGGAACGAACGCATGAATAATAATCTCAGCGTCGCTAGTGGACAAAATGGAACAAATTTTAGCGATATTACGGAGACGAATGAAGGCCGTTTTAGTAACACTCTTAATGTGGGACTCAAACGAGAGAGTTGGGTGGAAGATAATACCCAGATTCTTTACAGAGTCACCTTGTGTAATTGTTTGTTGTCAAATGTTAAGGTGGTATTATTAAATAAATGTCGGTGTCTAGCAGGACCGATAATCAGCATTTCTGTTTTCTTGGCGTTGAGTTGCAAAAAGTTAGCAGACATCCATTGTTTAATTTCATTAAGACACGCCTCCAGCTGACTACAATCCGGCGTGTTGGTCAGCTTTAGGGGCATGTAGAGTTGGGTGTCATCAGCATAACAGTGAAAGCTAACATGTATGACGTCACCTAGCGGCAGCATGTAGATACTAAACAGTGCACGTTACCTTAACTTAGTCTGATGTCACATTGTTATGGGAGACGCACTGCATCCTGTCAGTAAGATAAGAGTTAAACCAAGACAAGGCTAAGTCTGACATACCAACACGTGTTTTGATACGCTCTAATAAAATATTATGATGGACGTATGGAAAGCAGCGCTAAGATCAAGAAGCAGCAACATAGATGACGCATCAGAATCCATCGTTAGCAATAGATCATTAGTCATTTTTGTGAGGGCTGTCTCCGTAGAGTGATTTGCCCTGAAACCGGATTGAAAGTACAGTACAACACCAACATTAATTCCAATAAACTGTCAATTATTCATATTAACTGCAGAAGCTTGTATGCCAATTTTAACAATATGAAATTATTTCTGGAACACTTTAAAGAACCTTTCAAAATTAATCGCTGTATCAGAGACATGGATGGATCCAAAAAAAGGAATGGACTTTGGACTAGAAGGATATGAACTCAATTATATTAGAGTAAATAAGAATGGAGGCGTAGTTGCTGTATATGTGATGAAGGACTTCCATTACAAGGTGGTAAAAGACATGTCACTGGCTATTGACAATGTTTTAGAGTGTATAACCATTGAGATATGTCATGAAAGAAATAGAAATGTATTGATCAGTTGTGTATATAGGGCACCCAACTCAAGTATTGAAGGATTTGAAGACTGGATTAAGGGAACTTTCAATGGAATCAGTCAAAGTACTCTTCTTATGTGGAGACTTCAACATTGATCTCTTGAACCCCAACAAGCAGAAGTCCATTAATGATTTCACAGATACAATGTATAGTATGACTTTGTATCCTCAAATCACAAGGCCAACCAGAATTGCAAGTCACAGTGCTACACTTATTGACAATATACTCACTAATGTCTTTGATAATAATATAACAAGTGGACTGTTAACAACCGACATCAGCGACCATCTGCCAGTCTTTACTATTTATGATGGGAACTACAGGAAGAAGAACATTGACAAAAAGACATTTCAAAGACTATGTACAGAAGGAATGATTTTCTTCAAGAAGGATCTGAGGAAACAAATTTGGGACAATGTATATAATGAAGATGATGATGCATATGGGAATTTTGTCAAAACCTTTCTAACACTATGATAAACATTTCCCATGGAAAGAACGTAGTAAGAAGCAAAAGAAAAACAACCAACCGTGGATGACAAAAGGACTGAAAAATGCTTGTCACAAAAAAAACACATTGTATCGAATATTTATAACACAAAGATCTATAGAGGCAGAAAATAAGTATAAGAAATATAAAAACAAGCTAATTGGTATACTACGAACATGTAAGAAGGAATACTACAGTCAATTATTAAACAAGAACAAAAACAACATGGGGCATCCTAAATAGCATCATTAAAAATGGTGCTAAGAAAGATTACCCCCAGTACTTTCTAGATGGACATACAAAAAATGACAATATGAACCAAATAGCTGAACGTTTCAATGATTATTTTGTTAATATCGGAACAAATCTGGATCAAAGAATTCCAAATGCAGATGATGGGTCAGTTGAGGACTTGAGTGAGCTCATAGACAGAAATCCCAATTCCATGTTTCTTAAAAGTGTAACAAAAGAAGAAATAATCAAAATTTTAATAAATTGTAAATCCAAGACTTCAACTGACTGTCATGGAATAGATATGGTAACGATAAAAGGTTATTACATATATCACCAATGTATAATTTTTAACCGGAAAATTCCCAGACAAAATGAAAATTGCAAAAGTCGTACCAATCTATAAGAATGGAGACGTACACCAGTTTACTAACTACAGACCAGTTTCATTACTTCCACAATTCTCCAAAATCATGGAAAAAATATTCAATAGTCGATTAGATTTATTTATTAACAAAAGTGGGACGCTCGTGGAGAACCAATATGGATTTTGAGCAAATATCTCAACATCAATACCATTAATTAAAAAACAGAGGAAATTACCAATGCAATAGATGGTAAAGAATGTGCGGCAGCAGTATTCATGGACTTAACAAAAGCATTTGATACAATTAATCATGATATTTTAATACAAAAATTAGAACTATATGGCATCAGAGGTTTGGTATTGAACTGGGTAAGAAGCTATTTAACCAACAGGAAGCAATATGTGAAGATGGGTGAAAATATGTCAACACGGCTAGATATATCCTGTGGTGTGCCGCAGGGATCAATACTGGGACCAAAATTGTTTAATCTTTATATAAACGACATTTGTAAAGTTACAAAGGACTTAAAGTTAGTTTTATTTGCAGATGATACAACTGCTTTCTGTTCAGGAGAGAACACAGAAGATAATACAAATAATAACAGAAGAAATGAACAAATTAAAAAGATGGTTTGACAAAAACAGACTCTTTGAATCTCAGTAAAACTAAAATAATGCTATTTGGTAATAGTAGGAAAGAGCATCATACGCAAATACAAATAGACGGAGTAGACATCGAAAGGGTAAAAGAAACCAGATTTTTGGGAGTATTAATAGATGATAAAATGAACTGGAAATCTCATATACAAAACATACAACATAAGGTAGCAAAAAACATTTCAATAATGAATAAAACAAAACACGTCCTGGGCCAAAAATGACTTCATATTCTCTACTGCTCACTAGTGTTACCATATCTGAGTTATTGTGCAGAAATATGGGGAAATAACTACAAATGTGCGCTACATTCGTTAACCATGTTACAAAAAAGATCAGTTAGAATAATACATAATGTTGGATATAGAGAACATACAAACCCTTTATTTATTAAGTCAAAAATATTAAAGTTTGGTGATTTGGTAAAATTGCAAACAGCTAAAATGATGTACAAAGCAATATATAACCTGCTACCAAAGAATGTAAAACATTTCTTCTCAACTAAGGAGAAATATAACCTTAGAGGAAAAAATAATTTAAAACATTTATATGCACGTACAACACTTAAAACTTTTAGCATAACAGTATGTGGAATTAAATTATGGAATGGATTAAGTAAAGAAGTTAAAAATTGTACTGACATGATCCAGTTTAAGAGGTTGTTTAAATTAATAGTGCTTACAAAGTACAAATAAGAAGAATTATGAGAAAAACTTCCAACCTTATTGAAAATATTCTTCATCTCAGTATGTTAATGACTGAATTAATTAATTACATATTACAAACTGTTGTATATACTAATTCATAGAGGTTATTTTATTATATAAAAAGGTCAGTAAATGATTTTATATAATTGTGAATGCTTTGAAGTGGGAAAGGGGTAGGATTAAATAAGCTTTGCTTCTTCCTACTCCTTTTCGGGCATGATGTAAATGAAATGATATGAAATTGTGTGATGTATTATGATGTAAATGTGTTCATGTTCAAAATAAACTAAAAGAAAGAAAGAAAGAAAGAAAGAAAGAAAGAAAAGGTTCACAGAGATTGTTAGACAGTGTTTATTTAGCTCCTGTGCAACAATTTTTTCTAGGATTTTCGAAATAAAGGGAAGGTGGGACACCATGAGGTCAGGATCGAGGTTATGTCTTTTCAGCAGAGGGTGAATAACCGCTTTTTTGAAATACTTGAATTTGCACTGAAATTCAAGTATTTCAGTGCAAATTCAAGTATTTCTTTTATTGTATGTAAATAAAAGAAATATACTTTAATTTGCACTGAAATTCAAGTATTTATTTTATTGATATTATATCTATAATCAATAAAATAAATAATTGAATTTCAGTGCAAATTCAAGTATTTCTTTTATTGATTATAGATATAATAATAAAATAAATAATTGAATTTCAGTGCAAATTCAAGTATTTCTTTTATTGATTATAGATATAATAACAATAAAAGAAATACTTGAATTTCAGTGCAAATTCAAGTATTTATTTTATTGATTATAGATATAATAATAAAAGAATTACTTGAATTTCAGTGCAAATTCAAGTATTTCTTTTATTGATTATAGATATAATAATAAAAGAATTACTTGAATTTCAGTGCAAATTCAAGTATTTCTTTTATTGATTATAGATATAATAATAAAAGAAATACTTGAATTTCCGTGCAAATTCAAGTATTTATTTTATTGTTATTATACATATAATCAAAAGAAATACTTGAATTTCCATGCAAATTCAAGTATTTCTTTTATTGTTATTATACATATAATCAAAAGAAATACTTGAATTTCCGTGCAAATTCAAGTATTTATTTTATTGAGATAGGATAGATAGGATAGATACTTGAATTTCAGTGCAAATTCAATTATCACTCACACACAGCCTCTCCCGGAACAACCATTCTCCCAAGTTTCCAGCCAGACCTGAGTAAGGACAGCCTGTCGTCACGTCCGCTTTTCGTGCCGGCCTAGTCACGTTATAACATCTACAACTTTTGGAGCTCAGTGTGCCAACTGCACACACAACAAGAAGGAGACTATTATATAAGTCTGTTATCCATAGGTTTATCTATAACCCAGAAAGTAGGCAGGCACGGAGCTATTTCTCAGCATATGTTTATTCCAGCCGGCACATTAATACACTGACACAACATCCAGATTCTCATCATGCATTGCTTCAAAACTATGGCAAGTAGTAATGTCCAAACAAAGACTGACAGAAAATAGAACGAGGATGGACAATTCAACCATAAACTCACTCCTTTCCTGCAAATTAAATTTCACCTATGCTACTTCAAAGGCTGTGCTACTGGCTGCAAAGCATTGCACTTTCAAATACAACAATGAGTAGAGAGGAGTGTTGTGTATGTGTATTGTATGAAAAATATTATATTAAAATATATATATAGAATACTTCAATTTGCACTGAAATTCAAGTATGTCGTATATATATAAATAAAAGAAATACTTGAATTTCAGTGCAAATTCAAGTATTTCTTATATATATATATATAAATATATATAAGAAATACTTGAATTTCAGTGCAAATTCAAGTATTTCTTAAACATACTGTACATACATATACACACAACACTCCTCTACTCATTGTTGTCCATCCTCATTCAATTCTCTGTCAGTCTTTGTTTGGACATTACTACTTGCCGTAGTTTTGAAGCAATGCATGATGGGAATCCGGATGTTGTGTCAGTGTATTAACGTGCCGACTGGAATAAACACGCTGAGAAATTACTCCGTGCCTGCCCAATTATGGGTTATAGATAAACCTATGGATAACAGAGACATATATAATAGTCTCCTTCTTGCCGTGTGTGCAGTTGGCGCACTGACCTCCAAAAGCCGTAGAGGTTATAACGTGACTGGGCCGGCACGAAAAGCGGACGTGACGACAGGCTGTCCTCACTCAGGCCCGGCTGGAAATGGTGAGAATGGTTGTTCCGGGAGAGGCACTAAAATTCGGGAGTCTCCCGGAAAATTCAAGAGGCTTGGCAAATATGGTTCACCTGTATCAAACACTCAGACCCAGGCTCTGCTTTTTATCCATAGATTTATCAGATTTATTTTTTTAATTGTCTATAGCAGGGGTGTCAAAAGTGTGCCCCGGATGCCATTTGCAGCCCACAGCTAATTCTAAAAATACTATTAAAATAAACAAAAACATAAAAGTGAAATAAAAGCTTAAAGGTGAAATGTAATTTAGAAAAAGTTGCAATGTTGACTAATTAAAACACAGCTGTTTTTTTTCTTTCAAACAGTCATTGCTCAAAACATAGTATTGAATCAAAATCAATGTTATTAATTATTGACTTATCCAAGGTTCTGATTACTTCACATCAAATATTCCACTTTGAAAATTATTTTTGGCGGAAGATTTTGCATATTTTGTGTGTTTGCAATTAAAAACAGTTTGGTTTGACAAAAAAGGGTAGAAAAACTAAAAAACATTACAAAAAATATCATTTAGAAATGAGGGATAGATCTGAAGTTGATGTAGACTCCAGAGGTTTAAGCGTTAAATATAAAGTGTGTATGCCCTGGCACACCATTATCATCACCGAAGCAAAACACTTTTTACACTTTTATACTGAAATAAATACACCTACAACTTAACGTAGAAAAAACTACCAGCAGCGGTAAAGTTTAGATCCATGAAGGAAAGAAGAAAGTGAATGAATGTTTATAACTGAATACATTTACATACACATTTGTTTTCTTTTTAATGAAGTAACATTTATGACAACTTTTATCCAAAACACAATATAGAATGTGAGATATAACAGAATAATGCATATGTGTTTTTTTTTCCCAAAACTTACATAAAAATTGGGACCCCAAAAATGTACTGTGGGACCCCATTTTGAAAATTCCTAGCACCAACACTGCTGTCAAGAGAAGAAAAACACTGTATTTAAATAAATATATTATTTATAAAGCAAGTTAGAGTATCATTGGCAAATTCTCACCTAGTCCCGGCCTTGGCACGCATATATGTGTCCTCTTTTTGGGATTTCACAATATGGTCAGTCTAATTAAAGCAGCTAAGCACACTATAGAAGACTAACATCTTCCCCCTTCCACCTCCACGGATTGTAAATACCCAAATTTTAATCAAATGTATATACTTGTTCTCATGCTATGTGAACTCACTATGTTCTCTGCTATCCTACCAAGTCACACCTACACTCTTTCAATGTCCATTTCTCTGATGATGCAATTGTTGATGACTGAAGTGCTGATATCAACCAAACCCTCCTCATCCCACACCCCGAATTGTAAACAATGTCAATAATGCAATGTATATACTCTGATGATTAACTTGTGTGATGATAGTATACAGTATAT
>NW_026908133.1:0-27500 GCF_033978785.1 Entelurus aequoreus | reverse complement strand
AATGGGGTAATGAGATATATTGCTCTCATGCATCACAGCGCTCTGGTGGAGTTGGCACGTTCAGAAACAATATTACAGGAGTCCTATTGCATCATAGTCACTATGATAAAAATGGCCATTATATTTGTCAGGTTTTTGAGATTCAGAAAATTAACTTTATAGTTGCTAACATTTATGGATATAACTCGGTGCCCGACAATACTATTTTATATAATGAGGTGGAAAATAGAATCCTACACTGGCTTGCCAAATTTCCAAATGCTTATATACTTGTAGGAGGTGACTTAAATACTGTCATTGACAATTCACTTGATAGATGGCCACCAGGCTCTCAAAATAGTGTCAGCTCAAATCTAAAGTTACTAATGCAAAGGCTTGATCTAATTGATGCCTGGAGATATAAAAATCCTGATAAGACATCCTTTACCTGGTCTAACAAGTCAGGCTCAAGAAAATCTAGAATCGACATGTGGTTAATTTCTAAATCACTGCAAAACAATGTTACTGTTCAAATTCTCTCCACTCCTTTGACTGATCATAGAGCTATACAGATTCACATCTCTCTACATCCCTCTCACAATCGTTTAAAAAGCTCATACTGGAAACTCAATAGTTCGGTTTTATGTCATGAAGCAGTTAAAATAAAGATTAAAGATCTAATAGAATGGTTTTTTAATAAAGCCAAAACCCAAAACAATTATGGTAGTAATTGGGAACTCTTTAAATATGAGGTAGGTAAATGTATTAGAAAATATTGCAGTAATCTAGCTATCATTACTGCATTATCCTCTTTATGTCCAGATAATATGTCAGCAGAAGAAAAAGAAAGTCTCTTAGAAAAGCAAAATAAATTAGACAAAATGTATCAATCGAAAGCAGAAGGAGCCTTTGTAAGATCTAGAAAACAATGGCTGGAGGAAGGTGAACAAAATTCTGCGTATTTCTTTCGTTTAGAAAAATCGCAGGCTCAAAACCAAGAATTTCTCAACCACTTTAAGGTCCCTGTAACTCCCAAACAATTTGCCATTGTATTTGATGCCATTCCAACAGGTGTTGTTATGTTGTACTCATCTCCTCTGTCTGCTGTAAAAATGGTGAATGATCCACTTGACACTCCTGTGGGGAAACTTTGCTTTGATCAGAAAAATAACGGAAAAATCCGCAGCTTATTCCAAAATGATTGTGTGTCTGTCTCCTACGTAATTGCGCTCTGGAATAATATTGAGAATGACATCTGCTGGGTCAAAACATGGTCCCTTCCTAACAGGTATTTACTTGCCAACAAAGTCAAAGAGATATCTTTTAAAATCATTCCTGGTTATTACCCTGTAAAGACTGTGATGGTTAGATACAAGAAGGACATTGATGTTACCTGCACCTTATGTAACATGCATGGTGCACCTTATGTTACCTGCACCTTATGTAACATGCATCCAGAGACTGTTTACCAGCTGTTTTGGACTTGTGAAAGCACTCCATCACTATGGCGGAGCATCTGTCGCTTCATCCTGGACAATATTCTTGACAAATTTGTGCTTTGTTTTAAAGATGTGATATTTGGTTTTACACTATATGAAAAAAAATTACAAAAGGAATTTTACCTTTGCAACCTCATTATACTATTGGCTAAGTTTTATATTCATAAATGTAAGTTTCTCAATACCCGACCTGTCTTTTGTGCCTTTAAAAAAGAGTTAGAACTGTACATTAAGACACTCTCTACCTCTAGCAACCAGAAGACGATTATGCTGTGTTCCAAATTTGAGTTGTTTACTGAAATTGAGTGAGCCTATGGCTTTGCACTTTGTTTATATTATATATATGTTTTTTTGCATTCTATTTTAGTTACTTTGAATTTATAACCCTAACCCCTAACTCGGTTCGTACATCCACACACACGCTCATTATACAAACACACATATACACATACTGTACATATACATTCACTGTACAAACACACACATATACATACATGTACATATACATTTACTGTACAAACACACACATACTGTACATATACATTCACTGTACAAACACACATATACACATACTGTACATATACATTCACTGTACAAACACACATACACACATCCTGTACATATACATTCACTGTACAAACACACACATACACATACTGTACATATACATTCACTGTACAAGCACACATATACACATACTGTACATATACATTCACTGTACAAACACACATATACACACACTGTACATATACATTCGCTGTACACACATACATATACACATACTGTACATATACATTCACTGTACAAGCACACATATACACATACTGTACATATACATTCACTGTACAAACACACACATACACATACTGTACATATACATTCACTGTACAAACATACATATACACATACTGTACATATACATTCACTGTACAAGCACACATATACACATACTGTACATATACATTCACTGTACAAGCACACATATACACATACTGTACATATACATTCACTGTACAAGCACACATATACACACACTGTACATATACATTCACTGTACAAACATACATATACACATACTGTACATATACATTCACTGTACAAGCACACATATACACATACTGTACATATACATTCACTGTACAAACACACACATACACATACTGTACATATACATTCACTGTACAAGCATACATATACACATACTGTACATATACATTCACTGTACAAACACACATATACACACACTGTACATATACATTCGCTGTACACACATACACATACTGTACATATACATTCACTGTACAAGCACACATATACACACACTGTACATATACATTCGCTGTACACATATACACATACTGTACATATACATTCACTGTACAAGCACACATATACACATACTGTACATATACATTCACTGTACAAGCACACATACACATACTGTACATATACAAGTACATATGCACACATACATTCATGCACATAATCACGTTTCATCAAACATATATTAACGTTGTTGCCCTAGGGTAAACTGGGTATAACACATGGCACACTGACAAAGCTTAACCTATTGTTACTATAACAATCTACAAGGTTAATGTAGGTTGCTTCTCTTTCTTCCCCTCCATTTTTTTGCATTCTTTCGTATCTCAAGTTATCGTGACGTATATGTATTGTTGCATTTGAACAAATGTATTGTTGATAATAAAGGTAAAGTATTGGTATTGTTTATTATCAATAGCACTATTTCTATTGGTATTCATATTGCTCCATTTTAGTGTAATAATGCTCATTGTCATTTCTGTATTATTTTTTATTTTCGCTAACTGCTTATTTGCTATTACTTTCACCATCATATTTGTACATGTCCTATTTGCTGATGTTGCTCTGTTGTTGTTGTTGTTGTTGTGTTTGCTGTTGTTGTTTTTGTCTCTCTGTCTAATCCCCCTCTTGTCCCCACAATTCCCCCCTCTGTCTTCCTTTTTCTCTTTCTATCCCCTCCTGCTCCGGCCCGGCTGCACCAAATGATAATATAAATACATTTAATAAAGTCAAAATACAAATAAGGCAACAAGAGAAGTATCCTACACTTCTCTTTTGTAAAGTAAATCTGAACAGCCGATATGGGCATCTACATCTACTATATGATCATCTACATCTACTATATGATCATCTACATCTACTATATGATCATCTACATCAACTATATGATCATCTACATCTACTATATGATCATCTACATCTACTATATGATCATCTACATCTACTATATGATCATCTACATCTACTATATGATCATCTACATCTACTATATGATCATCTACATCTACTATATGATCATCTACATCTACTATATGATCATCTACATCTACTATATGATCATCTACATCTACTATATGATCATCTACATCTACTATATGATCATCTACATCTACTATATGATCATCTACATCTGCTATATGATCATCTACATCTACTATATGATCATCTACATCTACTATATGATCATCTACATCTACTATATGATCATCTACATCTACTATATGATCATCTACATCTGCTATATGATCATCTACATCTACTATATGATCATCTACATCTACTATATGATCATCTACATCTACTATATGATCATCTACATCTACTATATGATCATCTACATCTACTATATGATCATCTACATCTACTATATGATCATCTACATCAACTATATGATCATCTACATCTACTATATGATCATCTACATCTACTATATGATCATCTACATCAACTATATGATCATCTACATCAACTATATGATCATCTACATCTACTATATGATCATCTACATCTACTATATGATCATCTACATCAACTATATGATCATCTACATCTACTATATGATCATCTACATCTACTATATGATCATCTACATCTGCTATATGATCATCTACATCTACTATATGATCATCTACATCTACTATATGATCATCTACATCTACTATATGATCATCTACATCAACTATATGATCATCTACATCTACTATATGATCATCTACATCAACTATATGATCATCTACATCTACTATATGATCATCTACATCTACTATATGATCATCTACATCTACTATATGATCATCTACATCAACTATATGATCATCTACATCAACTATATGATCATCTACATCTACTATATGATCATCTACATCTACTATATGATCATCTACATCTACTATATGATCATCTACATCTACTATATGGTCATCTACATCTACTATATGATCATCTACATCTACTATATGATCATCTACATCAACTATATGATCATCTACATCTACTATATGATCATCTACATCTACTATATGATCATCTACATCTACTATATGATCATCTACATCAACTATATGATCATCTACATCTACTATATGATCATCTACATCTACTATATGATCATCTACATCTACTATATGATCATCTACATCTACTATATGATCATCTACATCTACTATATGATCATCTACATCTACTATATGATCATCTACATCAACTATATGATCATCTACATCAACTATATGATCATCTACATCTACTATATGATCATCTACATCAACTATATGATCATCTACATCAACTATATGATCATCTACATCAACTATATGATCATCTACATCAACTATATGATCATCTACATCTACTATATGATCATCTACATCTACTATATGATCATCTACATCTACTATATGATCATCTACATCAACTATATGATCATCTACATCTACTATATGATTTGCCTGAGAAGCTGGGCAGGACATAAAAAATAAATAAATAAATAAAATAAAATAAAATAATTAAAAAAAAAGAGGTGAACGGCACCGTGTCGTTAATGCCTATTAACTTCATCAACAAGCGACTTGAAAAAGACCTGTACTATGACGTCATCAACAAGCGACTTGAAAAAGACCTGTACTATGACGTCATCAACAAGCGACTTGAAAAAGGCCGGTACTATGACGTCATCAGCGTGCGACCGTTCGGGGACCTGCCCTTCACTTCTCTAACGCTGTCACTTCCAACATCAAAACACCACCATGAGTGCAATATAAAGCCAAGTCTATGGATCGACAATCTTACAACTAAAGTGACCGCGGGGGAATTCATCATCCAGCTTTTATTACCACAGTGAGTTTCAGATAGCTAACATGCTAATACACCATGCTACTACTGTCAACATTGTGTTCAATGTTTTATAATACATTCTATTTTATAATACATACTGTACTTATCACTATTTTATAATACATACTGTACTTATCACTATGTTATAATACATACTGTACTTATCACTATTTTATAATACGTACTGTACTTATCACTAGTTTATAATACATACTGTACTTATCACTATTTTATAATACATACTGTCCTTATCACTATTTTATAATACATACTGTAGGGATCACTATTTTATAATACATACTGTCCTTATCACTATTGTATAATATATACTGTAGGGATCACTATTTTCTAAAACATACTGTAGGTATCACTATTTTATAATACATACTGTCCTTATCACTATTATATAATATATACTGTAGGGATCACTATTTTCTAAAACATACTGTAGGTATCACTATTTTATAATACATACTGTCCTTATCACTATTTTATAATACATACTGTAGGGATCACTATTTTATAATGCATACTGTCCTTATCACTATTATATAATACATACTGTAGGTATCACTATTTTATAATACATACTGTAGGGATCACTATTTTATAATACATACTGTCCTTATCACTATTGTATAATATATACTGTAGGGATCACTATTTTCTAAAACATACTGTAGGTATCACTATTTTATAATACATACTGTACTTATCACTATTTTATAATACATACTGTAGGGATCACTATTTTATAATACATACTGTCCTTATCACTATTATATAATACATACTGTAGGTATCACTATTTTATAATACATACTGTAGGTATCACTATTTTATAATACATACTGTCCTTATCACTATTTTATAATACATACTGTAGGGATCACTATTTTCTAAAACATACTGTAGGTATCATTATTTTATAATACATACTGTAGGTATGACTATTTTGTAAGTTGTGCCAAAGGAAAGGGGGATAAACACAGTCATACATTCACTGTGCAAAGCCAAATGTCAACATGTTACCATGAATTGATTAACGTGGACCCCGACTTAAACAAGTTGAACAACTTATTGGGGTGTTAGCATTTAGTGGTCAATTGTACGGAATATGTACTGTACTGTGCAATCTACTAATAAAAGTCTCAATCAATCAATCAAAACAAGTTTGCTTTTTGAAACCTTACCTATTTCAATTGCTTCCACAGTCCAAGTGTCGATGGCAGCGCCGAACTCAGCCGAGAGAAAAGCCTGCTGGGAAGCCAGGGATTTCTTCTGGAAGTGTCTGGATGACAACAAGGACAAATCATCAACATGCCACAACTTCCAAGAAGAATTTGAGGCTAAATGCCCAGCTCAGTGGGTAAAGACTGCTTACTTGTAGTAGAAGTCAACAATGGCAGCTCGGTGGGTAAAGACTGCTTACTTGTAGTAGAAGTCAACAATGGCAGCTCAGTGGGTAAAGACTGCTTACTTGTAGTAGAAGTCAACAATGGCAGCTCGGTGGGTAAAGACTGCTTACTTGTAGTAGAAGTCAACAATGGCAGCTCAGTGGGTAAAGACTGCTTACTTGTAGTAGAAGTCAACAATGGCAGCTCGGTGGGTAAAGACTGCTTACTTGTAGTAGAAGTCAACAATGGCAGCTCAGTGGGTAAAGACTGCTTACTTGTAGTAGAAGTCAACAATGGCAGCTCAGTGGGTAAAGACTGCTTACTTGTAGTAGAAGTCAACAATGGCAGCTCAGTGGGTAAAGACTGCTTACTTGTAGTAGAAGTCAACAATGGCAGCTCAGTGGGTAAAGACTGCTTACTTGTAGTAGAAGTCAACAATGGCAGCTCAGTGGGTAAAGACTGCTTACTTGTAGTAGAAGTCAACAATGGCAGCTCAGTGGGTAAAGACTGCTTACTTGTAGTAGAAGTCAACAATGGCAGCTCAGTGGGTAAAGACTGCTTACTTGTAGTAGAAGTCAACAATGGCACTAGATTGTCTGCCCTTCCTCTCTTTACAGGTGAAATATTTCAGCAAAAGAAGAGACTTCCTGAAATACAAGGAGAAGATGCAGACAGAGGGCTTCACTCCTGCTGAAGGCCCCCGGGGCCAGACCTCCTAACCATACAGTAAACATCACCAGGGGCCAGGCCTCCTAACCATACAGTAAACATCACCAGGGGCCACACCTCCTAACCATACAGTAAACATCACCAGGGGCCACACCTTCTAACCATACAGTAAACATCACCAGGGGCCACACCTCCTAACCATACAGTAAACATCACCAGGGGCCACACCTCCTAACCATACAGTAAACATCACCAGGGGCCACACCTCCTAACCATACAGTAAACATCACCAGGGGCCACACCTCCTAACCATACAGTAAACATCACCAGGGGCCACACCTCCTAACCATACAGTAAACATCATGTCAAACACAAGAACAGCAAGGCTTTTTGACATATTTGGGGCCTTAAGAACTTGTGATCATAATGATGTATTTATTAGATGTATTTCTAAATAGCTGTAGTCACCTTGGAAATGGGGTGTTTTTTTTAGCTTCATCCCGCTGTGATGGTCTAAAGTATCGTTTTTCAACCTTTTCTGAGCCGAGGCACATTTTTTTCATTGAAAAAATCCCAAGGCACACCACCAACGGAAAACATTAAAAAATGAAACTCAGCAGCTGATATTGACAGTAAAAAGTTGTTCTCGCAATTGTTGGATAAAAATTCAAAACATAACCAAGCATGCATGGTTATAGCTGAAAGTTGGTGTACTGTCACATCACACCCTGACTTATTTGTTTATAGCTGAAAGTTGGTGTACTGTCACCAACTGTCACATCACACCCTGACTTATTTGTTTATAGCTGAAAGTTGGTGTACTGTCACCAACTGTCACATCACACCCTGACTTATTTGTTTATAGCTGAAAGTAGGTGTACTGTCACATCACACCCTGACTTATTTGTTTATAGCTGAAAGTTGGTGTACTGTCACATCACACCCTGACTTATTTGTTTATAGCTGAAAGTTGGTGTACTGTCACCAACTGTCACATCACACCCTGACTTATTTGTTTATAGCTGAAAGTTGGTGTACTGTCACATCACACCCTGACTTATTTGTTTATAGCTGAAAGTAGGTGTACTGTCACATCACACCCTGACTTATTTGTTTATAGCTGAAAGTTGGTGTACTGTCACCAACTGTCACATCACACCCTGACTTATTTGTTTATAGCTGAAAGTTGGTGTACTGTCACATCACACCCTGACTTATTTGTTTATAGCTGAAAGTAGGTGTACTGTCACATCACACCCTGACTTATTTGTTTATAGCTGAAAGTTGGTGTACTGTCACATCACACCCTGACTTATTTGTTTATAGCTGAAAGTTGGTGTACTGTCACATCACACCCTGACTTATTTGTTTATAGCTGAAAGTTGGTGTACTGTCACCAACTGTCACATCACACCCTGACTTATTTGTTTATAGCTGAAAGTTGGTGTACTGTCACCAACTGTCACATCACACCCTGACTTATTTGTTTATAGCTGAAAGTAGGTGTACTGTCACCAACTGTCACATCACACCCTGACTTATTTGGACTTTTTTGTTGTTTATGAATGTACAACTGTTTGTTTATTTTGTTGACGATTGACGGAAGAATAATAAAAGTTGAACTTCCTTTGTGTAGTGTTTTGCTTCTTGTCTGGTGCTTCTATTTTGTTGTTGATTGTCATGTCATGTACGGATGTACATTGTGGACGCCGTCTGCGCCACGTGATTTAAGTCTTTGCTGTCGTCCAGAATTCTGTTTTTGTTTACTTTGCAGCCAGTTCAGTTTTAGTTTTGTTTTGCATAGCCATCCCTAAGCTTCAATGTCTTTTGTTTTTTTTGGTTTAAGCAATAGATACCTTTTTACCTGCACACTGCCTCCCGCTGTCTTCTTCATATTGTGATCACCACAAATCATGTTGCTGACGTCTACAAAGCAATGAGCTACCTGCTGCCACCTACTGATATGGAAGAGTATTACATGGTTACTCTGCCGCGCTCTTGGCAGCACAGACAATAATTACTGCTTTGATAAGAATATTTTTAACCCAAGTAGGTGAAATGACATCATTTCCCACGGCACACCAAACAATATCTCATGGTACACTAGTGGTTGAAAAACACTGGTCCTAAGTATCCAAACTATCTATTTACCATGAATTGATTTACTTGGACCCGATTTAAACACGTTGAAAAACTTATTGGGGTGTTAGCATTTAGTGGTCAATTGTACGGAATATGTACTGTACTGTGAAATCTACTAATAAAAGTTTCAATCAATGGTGTTAAAGTTCACTTTGGAAACAGTGAGGTGCACTTCCTCCTTTAGACAGCGGGGGGCGGCATTGTATTTGTTGGCTAGGATGTCATTTGGGACGTTTTATGGTAAATGGGTTATACTTGTAGAGCGCTTTGCTACCTTCAAGGTACTCAAAGCGCTTTGACACTATTTACACATTCACACACACATTCACACATTCACACACACATTCACACACACATTCACACACTGATGGCGGGAGCTGCCATGCAAGGCCCCTAACCACCACCCATCAGGAGCAAGGGTGAAGTGTCTTGCTCAAGGACACAACGGACGTGACAGTTGGTAGAAGGTGGGGATCGAACCAGGAACCCTCAGGTTGCTGGCACGGCCACTCTCCCAACCTCGCCACGCCGTTGTTGACATAGTACGTGTAGAAGTGAATGTTGTACGTGTGAAGTGAATGTTGACATAGTACATGTAGAAGTGAATGTTGTACGTTAAGTGAATGTTGACATAGTACATGTAGAAGGGAATGTTGTATGTTAAGTGAATGTTGACATAGTACGTGTAGAAGTGAATGTTGACATAGTACGTGTAGAAGTGAATGTTGTACGCGTAGAAGTGAATGTTGACATAGTACGTGTAGAAGTGAATGTTGTACGTGTAGAAGTGAATGTTGACATAGTACGTGTAGGAGTGAATGTTGTACGTGTAGAAGTGAATGTTGACATAGTACGTGTGAAGTGAATGTTGACATAGTACGTGTAGAAGGGAATGTTGTACGTGTGAAGTGAATGTTGACATAGTACGTGTAGAAGTGAATGTTGTACGTGTGAAGTGAATGTTGACATAGTACGTGTAGAAGTGAATGTTGTACGTGTAGAAGTGAATGTTGACATAGTACGTGTAGAAGTGAATGTTGTACGTGTAGAAGTGAATGTTGACATAGTACGTGTAGAAGTGAATGTTGTACGTGTAGAAGTGAATGTTGACATAGTACGTGTAGAAGTGAATGTTGTACGTGTAGAAGTGAATGTTGACATAGTACGTGTAGGAGTGAATGTTGTACGTGTAGAAGTGAATGTTGACATAGTACGTGTAGAAGTGAATGTTGTACGTGTAGAAGTGAATGTTGACATAGTACGTGTAGAAGTGAATGCTGACATAGTACGTGTAGAAGTGAATGTTGTACGTGTAGAGGTGAATGTTGACATAGTACGTGTAAGAGTGAATGTTGTACGTGTGAAGTGAATGTTGACATAGTACGTGTAGAAGTGAATGTTGTACGTGTAGAAGTGAATGTTGACATAGTACGTGTAGAAGTGAATGTTGACATAGTACGTGTAGAAGTGAATGTTGTATGTGTGAAGTGAATGTTGACATAGTACGTTTAGAAGTGAATGTTGTACGTGTGAAGTGAATGTTGACATAGTACGTGTAGAAGTGAATGTTGTATGTGTGAAGTGAATGTTGACATAGTACGTGTAGAAGTGAATGTTGTACGTGTGAAGTGAATGTTGACATAGTACGTGTAGAAGTGAATGTTGTACGTGTGAAGTGAATGTTGACAAGTACGTGTAGAAGTGAATGTTGTACGTGTGAAGTGAATGTTGACATAGTACGTGTAGAAGTGAATGTTGACATAGTACGTGTAGACGTGAATGTTGACATAGTACGTGTAGAAGTGAATGTTGTACATGTGAAGTGAATGTTGACATAGTACGTGTAGAAGTGAATGTTGTACGTGTGAAGTGAATGTTGACAAAGTATGTGTAGAAGTGAATGTTGTACGTGTGAAGTGAATGTTGACATAGTACGTGTAGAAGTGAATGTTGACATAGTACGTGTAGAAGTGAATGTTGTACGTGTGAAGTGAATGTTGACATAGTACGTGTGAAGTGAATGTTGACGAAGTACGTGTAGAAGTGAATGTTGACATAGTACGTGTAGAAGTGAATGTTGTACGTGTGAAGTGAATGTTGACATAGTACGTGTAGAAGTGAATGTTGACATAGTACGTGTAGAAGTGAATGTTGTACGTGTGAAGTGAATGTTGACATAGTACGTGTAGAAGTGAATGTTGTACGTGTAGAAGTGAATGTTGACATAGTACGTGTAGAAGTGAATGTTGACATAGTACGTGTAGAAGTGAATGTTGTATGTGTGAAGTGAATGTTGACATAGTACGTGTAGAAGTGAATGTTGACATAGTACGTGTAGAAGTGAATGTTGTACGTGTGAAGTGAATGTTGACATAGTACGTGTAGAAGTGAATGTTGTACGTGTGAAGTGAATGTTGACATAGTACGTGTAGAAGTGAATGTTGTACGTGTGAAGTGAATGTTGACATAGTACGTGTAGAAGTGAATGTTGTATGTGTGAAGTGAATGTTGACATAGTAAGTGTAGAAGTGAATGTTGACATAGTATGTGTAGAAGTGAATGTTGTACGTGTGAAGTGAATGTTGACAAAGTACGTGTAGAAGTGAATGTTGTACGTGTGAAGTGAATGTTGACATAGTACGTGTAGAAGTGAATGTTGACATAGTACGTGTAGATGTGAATGTTGACATAGTACGTGTAGAAGTGAATGTTGTACGTGTGAAGTGAATGTTGACATAGTACGTGTAGAAGTGAATGTTGTACGTGTGAAGTGAATGTTGACAAAGTACGTGTAGAAGTGAATGTTGTACGTGTGAAGTGAATGTTGACATAGTACGTGTAGAAGTGAATGTTGACATAGTACGTGTAGAAGTGAATGTTGTACGTGTGAAGTGAATGTTGACATAGTACGTGTAGAAGTGAATGTTGACATAGTACGTGTAGAAGTGAATGTTGTACGTGTGAAGTGAATGTTGACATAGTACGTGTGAAGTGAATGTTGACAAAGTACGTGTAGAAGTGAATGTTGACATAGTACGTGTAGAAGTGAATGTTGTACGTGTGAAGTGAATGTTGACATAGTACGTGTAGAAGTGAATGTTGTACGTGTGAAGTGAATGTTGACATAGTACGTGTAGAAGTGAATGTTGTACATGTGAAGTGAATGTTGACATAGTACGTGTAGAAGTGAATGTTGTATGTGTAGAAGTGAATGTTGACATAGTACGTGTAGAAGTGAATGTTGTACGTGTGAAGTGAATGTTGACATAGTACGTGTAGAAGTGAATGTTGACATAGTACGTGTAGAAGTGAATGTTGACATAGTACGTGTAGAAGTGAATGTTGACATAGTACGTGTAGAAGTGAATGTTGTACGTGTGAAGTGAATGTTGACATAGTACGTGTAGAAGTGAATGTTGACATAGTACGTGTAGAAGAGAATGTTGTACGTGTAGAAGTTAATGTTGACATAGTACGTGTAGAAGTGAATGTTGTACGTGTGAAGTGAATGTTGACATAGTACGTGTAGAAGTGAATGTTGTACGTGTAGAAGTGAATGTTGACATAGTACGTGTAGAAGTGAATGTTGACATAGTACGTGTAGAAGTGAATGTTGTATGTGTGAAGTGAATGTTGACATAGTACGTGTAGAAGTGAATGTTGTACGTGTGAAGTGAATGTTGACATAGTACGTGTAGAAGTGAATGTTGTATGTGTGAAGTGAATGTTGACATAGTACGTGTAGAAGTGAATGTTGTACGTGTGAAGTGAATGTTGACATAGTACGTGTAGAAGTGAATGTTGTACGTGTGAAGTGAATGTTGACAAAGTACGTGTAGAAGTGAATGTTGTACGTGTGAAGTGAATGTTGACATAGTACGTGTAGAAGTGAATGTTGACATAGTACGTGTAGACGTGAATGTTGTACGTGTAGAAGTGAATGTTGACATAGTACGTGTGAAGTGAATGTTGACAAAGTACGTGTAGAAGTGAATGTTGTACGTGTGAAGTGAATGTTGACAAAGTACGTGTAGAAGTGAATGTTGTACGTGTGAAGTGAATGTTGACATAGTACGTGTAGAAGTGAATGTTGTACGTGTGAAGTGAATGTTGACATAGTACGTGTGAAGTGAATGTTGTACGTGTGAAGTGAATGTTGACATAGTACGTGTAGAAGTGAATGTTGTACGTGTGAAGTGAATGTTGACATAGTACGTGTAGAAGTGAATGTTGACATAGTACGTGTGAAGTGAATGTTGTACGTGTGAAGTGAATGTTGACATAGTACGTGTAGAAGTGAATGTTGTACGTGTGAAGTGAATGTTGACATAGTACGTGTAGAAGTGAATGTTGACATAGTACGTGTGAAGTGAATGTTGTACGTGTGAAGTGAATGTTGACATAGTACGTGTAGAAGTGAATGTTGTACGTGTGAAGTGAATGTTGACATAGTACGTGTAGAAGTGAATGTTGACATAGTACGTGTAGAAGTGAATGTTGTACGTGTAGAAGTGAATGTTGACATAGTACGTGTAGAAGTGAATGTTGTACGTTAAGTGAATGTTGACATAGTACGTGTAGAAGTGAATGTTGACATAGTACGTGTAGAAGTGAATGTTGACATAGTACGTGTAGAAGTGAATGTTGTACGTGTAGAAGTGAATGTTGACATAGTACGTGTAGAAGTGAATGTTGTACGTTAAGTGAATGTTGACATAGTACGTGTAGAAGTGAATGTTGTATGTTAAGTGAATGTTGACATAATACGTGTAGAAGTGAATGTTGTATGTTAAGTGAATGTTGACATAGTACGTGTAGAAGTGAATGTTGTACGTTAAGTGAATGTTGACATAGTACGTGTAGAAGTGAATGTTGTACGTTAAGTGAATGTTGACATAGTACGTGTAGAGTCTTAAAATACATATTTTGTTGCATGTCTTTAATGTGGGGAGAATTTGTCTATTATTCACAATACTTATGTAAGACAAGAACAGAAATGTTTTTCTTTTTTTTATGCATTCTAAGTGGTCAAATACGGCAAATAGGAGGTGGCTAACAATGCAGCAAATTGGAGTTAACTATTCCTCTAAAAAAACATCCAAAAGCCACCAACAATACTCAATTACATCTTGTGACGTGAATCTTTACCCAATATTGGCGATATTGTTATTATAAGTGCTAATGCCGAGCAACTACTTTTAGCTGTGCCATGATCACAGAGAGCTAACTAGCGTATGCTGCTATAATGACATGTTGAGCTGCTGCATGGCCTCGGAGTCGGTGAAAGGTCATTCTAGATAATAAATCATGCCTCTCACTGCATTTTTTTAACCCTTTGGGAGGATTCTGATGAATTATTCATCCAAACAGGAAATTAAGAACATCCCATCAGTCTGCATCCCAGTGAGAGCAGACATTGTACAGTAAGTGGTGGTTTTATTATGTTGATAGTTTGTATTTCTTGTTTAGCACTTAGCAATACTACATAATACAATTTGTACGTGATGCTTAGTGTTTCACTGAAGCTGGATCTGTTTAGCACACATCTTCTAAAACTTGTAGATCATCCTTCATTGCTGCATGAAAACATTTATGGAGCGTTTCTTAGAGCAGTTTATGGCGGAGTAGAACGACTCTTATTGGCTCCATTGTTAGCTGACTTTTGCTAGCGTTTATTTATGAGTTAGAATGCATTCAAAAAGAAAAACATGAGTTCTTGTACAAAAAGGTTTGTGAATGGTAGACATCATTCCCCTTTTAGAGCAGTGCTGGTAGCCATAGCTTTTAGCTCAGTAGCTAGCACCCCTGTCGCATTTGTGGTGGACCCAGGTTCGAGTCCAGGGTGGAACAGAAAGCGGGGACTGACCCAAGCCGGTTACGTAATAATGCCGGACTTTTTGAAATAAATAGAAAAAAGCCAGCTTGGCTTCAGGAAGTTTATTCTTGTACACATTTGGTCTTCTTAACTGTCCCGACTGGACAGAAAGTAAACACTTCAGCACAAGCCTGCATGTATTTACAAAAAAGTAGGCATGAATAAATTACACACACAAAAATGAAGGCATCATCTTGATTGTACCTATGCTAGGGTAGAAGTCCTCAAATCCACACAGGTCATGGAAAATATTAAACAGCTTGTAGACTTTTGTGCAGTACAGTGTTCATACTTTTAGCAGCAGATTCATCATCATCACATGCATATGTGTGCTTCCCAATATCACCAAGGCAACCAGTCTTATTATTCAACTGGGACACATTTTTTAGTCCACATTGATGTCCGTCATTCCATCAAAAGTCCATGTCCATAAAAGCACACATTAAAGAATAATAAGCTTACATAAAATGTTTTCTGGAGCTGTTCTATTCATATAAAGGCACTATTGACAAGAATTGCTGATATGTTTACAGTGTGCAGAGAACTTTGGTGGAATGTAGCAGCATGAGATATTGTCCATATATCTGCATAAACATTGATGTCTATATATCTGCATAAACATTGATGTCCATATATCTGCATAAACATTGATGTCTATATATCTGCATAAACATTGATGTCCATATATCTGCATAAACATTGATGTCTATTTATCTGCATAAACATTGATGTCTATATATCTGCATAAACATTGATGTCCATATATCTGCATAAACATTGATGTCTATTTATCTGCATAAACATTGATGTCTATATATCTGCATAAACATTGATGTCTATATATCTGCATAAACATTGATGTCCATATATCTGCATAAACATTGATGTCCATATATCTGCATAAACATTGATGTCCATATATCTGCATAAACATTGATGTCTATATATCTGCATAAACATTGATGTCTATATATCTGCATAAACATTGATGTCTATTTATCTGCATAAACATTGATGTCTATATATCTGCATAAACATTGATGTCTATATATCTGCATAAACATTGATGTCCATATATCTGCATAAACATTGATGTCCATATATCTGCATAAACATTGATGTCCATATATCTGCATAAACATTGATGTCTATATATCTGCATAAACATTGATGTCCATATATCTGCATAAACATTGATGTCTATTTATCTGCATAAACATTGATGTCTATATATCTGCATAAACATTGATGTCCATATATCTGCATAAACATTGATGTCTATATATCTGCATAAACATTGATGTCCATATATCTGCATAAACATTGATGTCCATATATCTGCATAAACATTGATGTCCATATATCTGCATAAACATTGATGTCTATATATCTGCATAAACATTGATGTCTATATATCTGCATAAACATTGATGTCTATTTATCTGCATAAACATTGATGTCTATATATCTGCATAAACATGGATGTCTATATATCTGCATAAACATTGATGTCTATATATCTGCATAAACATTGATGTCCATATATCTGCATAAACATTGATGTCCATATATCTGCATAAACATTGATGTCCATATATCTGCATAAACATTGATGTATATATATCTGCATAAACATTGATGTCTATATATCTGCATAAACATTGATGTCTATATTTCTGCATAAACATTGATGTCCATATATCTGCATAAACATTGATGTCTATATATCTGCATAAACATTGATGTCCATATATCTGCATAAACATTGATGTCTATATATCTGCATAAACATTGATGTCTATATATCTGCATAAACATTGATGTCTATATATCTGCATAAACATTGATGTCTATATATCTGCATAAACATTGATGTCCATATATCTGCATAAACATTGATGTCTATATATCTGCATAAACATTGATGTCCATATATCTGCATAAACATTGATGTCTATTTATCTGCATAAACATTGATGTCTATATATCTGCATAAACATTGATGTCCATATATCTGCATAAACATTGATGTCTATATATCTGCATAAACATTGATGTCTATATATCTGCATAAACATTGATGTCCATATATCTGCATAAACATTGATGTCCATATATCTGCATAAACATTGATGTCCATATATCTGCATAAACATTGATGTCTATATATCTGCATAAACATTGATGTCTATATATCTGCATAAACATTGATGTCTATTTATCTGCATAAACATTGATGTCTATATATCTGCATAAACATTGATGTCTATATATCTGCATAAACATTGATGTCCATATATCTGCATAAACATTGATGTCCATATATCTGCATAAACATTGATGTCCATATATCTGCATAAACATTGATGTCTATATATCTGCATAAACATTGATGTCCATATATCTGCATAAACATTGATGTCTATTTATCTGCATAAACATTGATGTCTATATATCTGCATAAACATTGATGTCCATATATCTGCATAAACATTGATGTCTATTTATCTGCATAAACATTGATGTCTATATATCTGCATAAACATTGATGTCTATATATCTGCATAAACATTGATGTCCATATATCTGCATAAACATTGATGTCCATATATCTGCATAAACATTGATGTCCA
Organism: Entelurus aequoreus; assembly: GCF_033978785.1. Classification (NCBI taxonomy): domain Eukaryota; kingdom Metazoa; phylum Chordata; class Actinopteri; order Syngnathiformes; family Syngnathidae; genus Entelurus; species Entelurus aequoreus. Next base: position 9,151 of record NW_026908133.1, on the reverse strand, counting down.
TATATCTGCATAAACATTGATGTCTATATATCTGCATAAACATTGATGTCTATATATCTGCATAAACATTGATGTCTATTTATCTGCATAAACATTGATGTCTATATATCTGCATAAACATTGATGTCTATATATCTGCATAAACATTGATGTCTATATATCTGCATAAACATTGATGTCCATATATCTGCATAAACATTGATGTCCATATATCTGCATAAACATTGATGTCCATATATCTGCATAAACATTGATGTATATATATCTGCATAAACATTGATGTCTATATATCTGCATAAACATTGATGTCTATATATCTGCATAAACATTGATGTCCATATATCTGCATAAACATTGATGTCCATATATCTGCATAAACATTGATGTCTATATATCTGCATAAACATTGATGTCTATATATCTGCATAAACATTGATGTCCATATATCTGCATAAACATTGATGTCCATATATCTGCATAAACATTGATGTCTATATATCTGCATAAACATTGATGTCTATATATCTGCATAAACATTGATGTCTATATATCTGCATAAACATTGATGTCTATATATCTGCATAAACATTGATGATGCTTGCATTGAAAGTACCGCAGTGTTTACTGAAAAAAGGCACAGTTGCATGTGTTCTTATAAAATGTGATGCGCCACACGGCAAGTAAGAATCTCCATCCAATGATGAAAATATTGAATTGGCCCCACAAAACTAATCATTCTAATACACTTCACATTACTTCCATTCCTTCCGTAGAAACGCTGCGGATGGGCGCTATAAGCTGCTGGTCACGTTGCCGGCCACGGCCCAGGCTGGGAACTCGGTCAAATTAAAGAGTGGCACCCCCCACGTGGTGATGGCCAACATCACCACCGCCACACCAATCAGGTTCACCCCGAATCCTGCTTTCACCTGCGGAACATAAGGAGCCGGGCCATACATTCATGTAAGAAAAATGAATATAACACTGAGTGGCTGAGTGAATATAACACTGAGTGGCTGAGTGAATATAACACTGAGTGGCTGAGTGAATATAACACTGAGTGGCTGAGTGAATATAACACTGAGTGGCTGAGTGAATATAACACTGAGTGGCTGAGTGAATATAACACTGAGTGGCGTGTCACAATCAAGGGCCACAACCATCAGGGGCCTTATATTTACTATACTTATGTTTGTTAGTGCTGTCAAAAATGACAAGTTAACTCATGTGATTCATCATATTGCATTAATCATGTATATACATGGATGAATCACCCATTAATCATGCATTAATCATGTATATACATGGATGAATCACCCATTAATCATGCATTAATCATGTATATACATGGATGAATCACCCATTAATCATGCATTAATCATGTATATACATGGATGAATCACCCATTAATCATGCATTAATCATGTATATACATGGATGAATCACCCATTAATCATGCATTAATCATGTATATACGCGGATGAATCACCCATTAATCATGCATTAATCATGTATATACACGGATGAATCACCCATTAATCATGCATTAATCATGTATATACGCGGATGAATCACCCATTAATCATGCATTAATCATGTATATACACGGATGAATCACCCATTAATCATGCATTAATCATGTATATACACGGATGAATCACCCATTAATCATGCAGTAATCATGTATATACACGGATGAATCACCCATTAATCATGCATTAATCATGTATATACACGGATGAATCACCCATTAATCATGCATTAATCATGTATATACATGGATGAATCACCCATTAATCATGCATTAATCATGTATATACACGGATGAATCACCCATTAATCATGCAGTAATCATGTATATACACGGATGAATCACCCATTAATCATGCATTAATCATGTATATACACGGATGAATCACCCATTAATCATGCATTAATCATGTATATACACGGATGAATCACCCATTAATCATGCATTAATCATGTATATACACGGATGAATCACCCATTAATCATGCATTAATCATGTATATACACGGATGAATCACCCATTAATCATGCATTAATCATGTATATACACGGATGAATCACTCATTAATCATGCATTAATCATGTATATACACGGATGAATCACCCATTAATCATGCATTAATCATGTATATACACGGATGAATCACCCATTAATCATGCATTAATCATGTATATACACGGATGAATCACCCATTAATCATGCATTAATCATGTATATACACGGATGAATCACCCATTAATCATGCATTAATCATGTATATACGCAGTTGAATCACCCATTAATCATGCATTAATCATGTATATACACGGATGAATCACCCATTAATCATGCATTAATCATGTATATACACGGATGAATCACCCATTAATCATGCATTAATCATGTATATACACGGATGAATCACCCATTAATCATGCATTAATCATGTATATACACGGATGAATCACCCATTAATCATGCATTAATCATGTATATACGCAGTTGAATCATGCATTAATCACGCATTAATCATGTATATACGCAGATTAATCAGGCATTAACCACACATTAATCATATATATACACAGATTAATCATGCATTAATCACGCATTAATCATGTATATACACGCAGATTAATCATGCATTAATCACGCATTAATCATGTATATACACGCAGATTAATCATGCATTAATCACGCATTAATCATGTATATATGCAGTTGAATCATGCATTAATTACGCATTAATCATGTATATACGCAGATTAATCATGCGTTAATCACGCATTAATCATGTATATACGCAGATTAATCATGCATTAATCACGCATTAATCATGTATATATGCAGATTAATCATGCATTAATCACGCATTAATCATGTATATACACAGATTAATCATGCATTAATCACGCATTATTCATGTGTATACACAGATTAATCACGCATTAATCATGTATATACACAGATTAATCACGCATTAATCATGTATATACACGGATTAATCACGCATTAATCATGCATTAATCATGTATATACACAGATTAATCATGCATTAATCACGCATTATTCATGTGTATACACAGATTAATCACGTATTAATCATGTATATACACAGATTAATCACGCATTAATTATGTATATACACAGATTAATCACGCATTAATCATGCATTAATCATGTATATACACAGATTAATCATGCATTAATCACGCATTAATCATGTATATACGCAGATTAATCATGCATTAATCACGCATTAATCATGTATATACACAGATTAATCACGCATTAATCATGCATTAATCATGTATATACACAGATTAATCATGCATTAATCACGCATTAATCATATATATACGCAGATTAATCATGCATTAATCATGCATTAATCATGTATATACGCAGATGAATGACGCAATGTATTTGGAGTGTCAGTTGTTGTTAGGGTGTGTGATCAGGTCAATGAATACAACACTGCAAAAGACGAGTGAGGAGATTCAACTAAAACTCATTCAAGTAACACAATGTTGCTGAATGACATTCTGACAATTTACATATATGACTATACATATACAGTATATACATACTTGTGTATACATATACTCTCACACACACATACATATATATATATATACATATATATATATATATACATATATATATATATATATATATACATATATATATATATATATATATATATATATATATATATATATATATATATATATACATATATATATATATATATATATATACACACATTATTATATATACATGCAGATATAAACATTCATTTGTCTATATAAACATACATATGTATATACACATATATATAAACACACAAATACACATTGATATATATATATATACACATACATATGTACATGCATATATATGTATATATATATATATATATATATATATATATATATATATATATATATATATATATATATATATATATATATATATATATATATATATACATACACATATATATATATATATATATATATATATATATATATATATATATATATATATATATATATACATACACATATATATATATACACATACATTGATATTTTATTTGTATATACATACATATATACATGCATATATACATATGTATGTATATATACATATAAACAAACATATGTATATATACACATGTACACACATTGATATATGTATATATACACACATTTTATATATATATATATATATATATATACAAACCCCAAAAGCAGTGAAGTTGTGTAAATGGTAAATAAAAAGAGAATACAACAAATCCTTTTCAACTTATATTCAATTGAATAGACTGCAAAGACGAGACACAACGTTCAAACTGGAAAACATTATTTCTTGCAAATATTATCTCATTTGGAATTTGGTGCCTGCAACATATTTCAAAAAAGCTGGCACAAGTGGCAAAAAAGAGTGATAAAGTTGAGGAATGCTCATCAAACACTTATTTGGAACATCCCACAGGTGTGCAGGCTAATTGGGAACAGGTGGGTGCCATGATTGGCTATAAAAGTAGATTCCATGAAATGCTCAGTCATTCACAAACAAGGATGGGGCGAGGGTCACCACTTTGTCAACAAATGACTGAGCAAATTGTTGAACAGTTTAAGAACAACCTTTCTCAAGCAGCTATTGCAAGGAATTTAGGGATTTCACCATCTACGCTCCGTAATATCATCAAAGGGTTCAGAGAATGTGGAGAAATCACTGCACGTAAGCAGCTAAGCCTGTGACCTTCCATCCCTCAGGCTGTACTGCACCAACAAGTGTGTGTAAAGGATATCACCACATGGGCTCAGGAACACTTCAGAAACCCACTGTCAGTAACTACAGTTGGTCGCTACATCTGTAAGTGCAAGTTAAAACTCTCCTATGCAAAGCCAAAGCCATTTATCAACAACACCCAGAAACGCCGTCGGCTTATTTGGGCCTGAGCTCATCTAAGATGGACTGATACAAGGAAAAGTGTTCTGTGGTCTGACGAGTCCACATTTCAAATTGTTTTTGGAAACTGTGGACGTGGTGTCCTCCGGACCAAAGAGGAAAAGAACCATCCGGATTGTTCTAGGTGCAAAGTGTAAAAGGCAGCATGTGTGATGGTATGGGGGTGTATTAGTGGTCAAGACATGTTCTAGGGTGAAAGTGTAAAAGGCAGCATGTGTGATGGTATGGGGGTGTATTAGTGGTCAAGACATGTTCTAGGGTGAAAGTGTAAAAGGCAGCATGTGTGATGGTATGGGGGTGTATTAGTGGCCAAGACATGGGTAACTTACACATCTGTGAAGGCACCATTAATGCTGAAAGGTACATACAGCTTTTGGAGCAACATATGTTGCCATCCAAGCAACGTTACCATGGACGCCCCTGCTTATTTCAGCAAGACAATGCCAAGCCACGTGTTACATCAACGTGGCTTCATAGTAAAAGAGTGTGGGTACTAGACTGGCCTGCCTGTAGTCCAGACATTGAAAATGTGTGGCGTCTAAAATATGAGAAGTGAGACTGTTGAACAACTTAAGCTGTACATCAAGCAAGAATGGGAAAGAATTCCACTTCAAAAATGTGTCTCCTCACTTCCCAAACCAAAACTGAGTGTTGTTAAAAGGAAAGGCCATGTAACACACTGGTGAACATGCCCTTTTTTGACATGTGTTGCTGCCATTACATTCTAACTTCATGATTATTTGCAGAAATAACAAAGTTGAACATGAAATATCTTGTCTTTGCAGTCTATTCAATTGAATAGAAGTTGAAAAGGATTTGTTGTATTCTCTTTTTATTTACCATTTACACAACTTCACTGCTTTTGTCTAAAAATCCACTAGGGCTGTCAAATGATATTTTTTAATCAGATTATTCACATTTTGTAATTTGGATGGATCCTGATTGTTGACAGGTTTTGACTAGCATGCAAGGATCAAAGTTGCTGAAGAAAAGAGTCCAGTATTTGGACACAAATGCAATGTTGTCATCTAGGAATCTTTTCAAATGTTTTCCTTGGATTTATTTGCACAAACAACATTTGTTCTTTCAAGATGTATGTTGGAGTGAAATGTAAAAAGCAACATTTGTTCTTTCAAGATGTATGTTGGAGTGAAATGTAAAAAGCAACATTTGTTCTTTCAAGATGTATGTTGGAGTGAAATGTAAAAAGCAACATTTGTTCTTTCAAGATGTATGTTGGAGTGAAATGTAAAAAGCCAGATGTTGTGTAGTGGTCATGTGTGGGGGTTGGCCAAGACAAAGTGGGGGTGGGGGGGGGCTTACATAAGATGGTGCAGGTGCAAGAGAGCGCGTGTCCTACCATGTCGCTGATCTGCAGGTGTCCGTAGCTGAAGACGATGGCGTTAGGGGGGTTCCCCACTGGAAGCATGACCCCGAATGACACGCACATAGTGGAGGGGATTAAAGTGTGGAGGGGGTTGATGTGCAGAGTCTCCGACTGTGGAAGGTGGAAAACATGCAGTGAGAACTAGGGAAATACTCAAGTTCCCTGCTACTTTCTCATGCACTCTGGATCATTATTCAAGTTGAACTTGAATGCAGTATTTCAATGACACTACTGTATGTTGCAATAGAGCAAACCTGAGGGCCACATTCAACAATCAGAGCATGCGGGGGATATTTTCTCTTATCTATCTGTCTATATAAAGTGGATTTTTTCATGTCTTATTTCCTTTTCTTTTTTTTTTTAAACAATTTTTTGGGGGCAAATAAAAAACATGTAATATTTCCCTCCCAAAAAATGTATAATGGAATATTGAATGTGAAGTAATTGTAGCCTTCAATAGATCAATAATTCATAACAACATTGATTTTATTTCATCATTTTTTTTGAGCAATGACAGTTTAAAAAAAATAACAACTCTAAAACTCTTGAGGATCCAAAAGGGTCCCACTCATAAAAGAATTACAAATAAAACATATTGAATTTTTTAGTTTTTTACTTTGAACACCTAAATGTCTACATCAACTTCATATGTATTCTTCAATTATGCATTTTTATCATTTTTTAATGTTGTTTTCTTGTTGTTTTTTTAATGCCCTTTTTGTCATTACAAACTTAGTTTTTTTACGGCAAACACACAAAATATGTCACATTTTCCGCCAAAATTGAACAAAGTGTAATATTTGACATGAAATACAATAAGTGGATCCTTCAACAGGTCAATAATTCATAACAACATTGATTTTAATTCATTATTATTTTTTGAGCAATGACAGTTCAAAAACAACTCTCAAACTCTTGGGGATCCAAAAGGGTCCCACTCCTAAAAGTGTTCAAAATATATCATATTTTAGTTTAGTTTTTGACTTTCAACACTTAAGTTTGTGGATGAACTCCATATCTGTTCATCAATTATATGCTTTCATTTTTTTTATTTGTTTGATTCCCTTTTTGTCACAGAAAAGTTAGTTTTTTTTATGGCAAACACACAAAATACGTAATATTTTCCCCAAATTTGAACAAAGCGGAATATTTGACATGGATCCTTGAATAGGTCGTTGATTCCTCATAACATTGATTTTAATTCACTATTATTTTTTGAGCACTGACGGTTAAAAAACAACAACAAAAAACAAACTTTAAAACTATTGGGGACCTAAAAGGGTCCCACTCGTAAAAATGTTAAAAATAAGTCATTTTTATTTTTTGCAATTAACGCTTAAATCTTTAGATCAACTTCAGATCTATTCGTCAATTATACCTTTTAATTATTTTTTATGTTGTTTTTTTGTTTTGTTTTATGCCCTTTTTGTCAATAAAAACTGTTTTTTTTTTATGTCAAACACACAAAATATGTCATATTCCCCCCCCCCCCCCCCCCCCCAAAAAAAAGTGAAATATTTGACATGAAGTACAGTAATTGGATCCCTCAATATGTCAATAATTGTTATTAACAAATAATTCATAACAACATTACTTTTAGTTCATTATTATGTATTTAGCAATGACAGTTTAAAAAAAAACTAACACTAAAACTCTGGGGACCTAAAAGGGTCCCACTCATTAAAGGGTTAAAAATAAGTTCTATTTTAGTTTTTTACTTTTAATACTTAAATCTCTTGATCTTAGAGTTCTAACAAAGACCAACAAATGTGAGCACATTACAGCAATTCTTAAATCCTTCCATTGTACATCAGAGATTGATCTGCTCACATATAAATCACTACATGGTCTAGTATCACTCGATATGCTCTCCACTATAGCAAGCCCTCTAGATCACTAAGATCTTCTGAGACCACTACATGGTCTAGTATATCACTGATATGCTCCCATTATAGAAGCCTCTAGATCACTAAGATCTTCTGAGACCACTACATGGTCTAGTATATCACTGATATGCTCCCACTATAGAAGCCCTCTAGATCACTAAGATCTTCTGAGACCACTACATGGTCTAGTATATCACTGATATGCTCCCACTATAGAAGCCCTTCTAGATCACTAAGATCTTCTGAGACCACTACATGGTCTAGTATATCACTGATATGCTCCCACTATAGAAGCCCTCTAGATCACTAAGATCTTCTGAGACCTACTACATGGTCTAGTATATCACTGATATGCTCCCACTGTAGAAGCCCTCTAGATCACTAAGATCTTCTGAGACCACTACATGGTCTAGTATATCACTGATATGCTCCCACTATAGAAGCCCTCTAGATCACTAAGATCTTCTGAGACCACTACATGGTCTAGTATATCACTGATATGCTCCCACTATAGAAGCCCTCTAGATCACTAAGATCTTCTGAGACCACTACATGGTTTAGTATATCACTGATATGCTCCCACTATAGAAGCCCTCTAGATCACTAAGATCTTCTGAGACCACTACATGGTCTAGTATATCACTGATATAGCTCCCACTATAGAAGCCCTCTAGATCACTAAGATCTTCTGAGGACCACTACATGGTCTAGTATATCACTGATAGTGCTCCCACTTATAGAGCCCTCTAGATCACTAAGATCTTCTGAGACCACTACATGGTCTAGTATATCACTGATATGCTCCCACTGTAGAAGCCCTCTAGATCACTAAGATCTTCTGAGACCACTACATGGTCTAGTATATCACTGATATGCTCCCACTATAGA
>NW_026908132.1:0-59738 GCF_033978785.1 Entelurus aequoreus | reverse complement strand
ATCGAGAGAAGGAAAAAGAGGTGATTTTTAGCCTCTCTCGATTTTGTACTTAGAAAAAATCCAATTTTTTTTTTTTTTTTCCGTTTTTTTTCTAAGTGTCTGATCGAGAGAAGGAAAAAGAGGTGATTTTTAGCCACTCTCGATTTTGTACTTAGAAAAAATCCAAATTTTTTTTTTTTTTTTCCGTTTTTTTTCTAAGTGTCTGATCGAGAGAAGGAAAAAGAGGTGATTTTTAGCCTCTCTTGATTCTGTACTTAGAAAAAATCCAATTTTTTTTTTTTTTTTTTTTTTTTTTTCTAAGTGTCTGATCGAGAGAAGGAAAAAGAGGTGATTTTTAGCCACTCTCGATTTTGTACTTAGAAAAAATCCAAATTTTTTTTTTTTTTTTCCCGTTTTTTTTCTAAGTGTCTGATCGAGAGAAGGAAAAAGAGGTGATTTTTAGCCACTCTCGATTTTGTACTTAGAAAAAATCAAATTTTTTTTTTTTTTTTTTCCGTTTTTTTTCTAAGTGTCTGATCGAGAGAAGGAAAAAGAGGTGATTTTTAGCCACTCTCGATTTTGTACTTAGAAAAAATCCAAATTTTTTTTTTTTTTTTTCCGTTTTTTTTCTAAGTGTCTGATCGAGAGAAGGAAAAAGAGGTGATTTTTAGCCACTCTCGATTTTGTACTTAGAAAAAATCCAAATTTTTTTTTTTTTTTTTTCCGTTTTTTTTCTAAGTGTCTGATCGAGAGAAGGAAAAAGAGGTGATTTTTAGCCTCTCTCGATTTTGTACTTAGAAAAAATCCAAATTTTTTATTTTTTTTTTTCATTTTTTTTTCTAAGTGTCTGATCGAGAGAAGGAAAAAGAGGTGATTTTTAGCCACTCTAAATTTTGTACTTAGAAAAAATCCAAATTTTTTTTTTTTTTTTTTCCGTTTTATTTCTAAGTGTCTGATCGAGAGAAGGAAAAAGAGGTGATTTTTAGCCTCTCTCGATTTTGTACTTAGAAAAAATCCAATTTTTTTTTTTTTTTTTTCCGTTATTTTTCTAAGTGTCTGATCGAGAGAAGGAAAAAGAGGTGATTTTTAGCCTCTCTCGATTTTGTACTTAAAAAAATTCCAAATTGTTTTTTTTTTTTTTTCCATTTTTTTTCTAAGTGTCTGATCGAGAGAAGGAAAAAGAGGTGATTTTTAGCCACTCTCGATTTTGTACTTAGAAAAAATCCAATTTTTTTTTTTTTTTTTCCGTTTTTTTTCTAAGTGTCTGATCGAGAAAAGGAAAAAGAGGTGATTTTTAGCCACTCTCGATTTTGTACTTAGAAAAAATCCAATTTTATTTATTTTTTTTTCCGTTTTTTTTCTAAGTGTCTGATCGAGAGAAGGAAAAAGAGGTGATTTTTAGCCACTCTCGATTTTGTACTTAGAAAAAATCCAATTTTTTTTTTTTTTTTTTCCGTTTTTTTTCTAAGTGTCTGATCGAGAGAAGGAAAAAGAGGTGATTTTTAGCCTCTCTTGATTCTGTACTTAGAAAAAATCCAATTTTTTTTTTTTTTTTTTTTTTTTTTTCTAAGTGTCTGATCGAGAGAAGGAAAAAGAGGTGATTTTTAGCCACTCTCGATTTTGTACTTAGAAAAAATCCAATTTTTTTTTTTTTTTTCCCGTTTTTTTTCTAAGTGTCTGATCGAGAGAAGGAAAAAGAGGTGATTTTTAGCCACTCTCGATTTTGTACTTAGAAAAAATCAAATTTTTTTTTTTTTTTTTTCCGTTTTTTTTCTAAGTGTCTGATCGAGAGAAGGAAAATGAGGTGATTTTTAGCCACTCTCGATTTTGTACTTAGAAAAAATCCAAATTTTTTTTATTTTTTTTTCCGTTTTATTTCTTAAGTGTCTGATCGAGAGAAGGAAAAAGAGGTGATTTTTAGCCACTCTCGATTTTGTACTTAGAAAAAATCCAAATTATTTTTTTTTTTTTTCATTTTTTTTTCTAAGTGTCTGATCGAGAGAAGGAAAAAGAGGTGATTTTTAGCCTCTCTCGATTTTGTACTTAGAAAATATCCAAATTTTTTTTTTTTTTTTTCCGTTTTTTTTCTAAGTGTCTGATCGAGAGAAGGAAAAAGAGGTGATTTTTAGCCTCTCTCGATTTTGTACTTAGAAAAAATCCAAATTTTTTTTTTTTTTTTTCCGTTTTTTTTCTAAGTGTCTGATCGAGAAAAGGAAAAAGAGGTGATTTTTAGCCTCTCTCGATTTTGTACTTAGAAAAAATCCAAATTTTTTTTTTTTTTTTTCCGTTTTTTTTCTAAGTGTCTGATCGAGAGAAGGAAAAAGAGGTGATTTTTAGCCTCTCTCGATTTTGTACTTAGAAAAAATCCAATTTTTTTTTTTTTTTTCCGTTTTTTTTCTAAGTGTCTGATCGAGAGAAGGAAAAAGAGGTGATTTTTAGCCACTCTCGATTTTGTACTTAGAAAAAATCCAAATTTTTTTTTTTTTTTTCCGTTTTTTTTCTAAGTGTCTGATCGAGAGAAGGAAAAAGAGGTGATTTTTAGCCTCTCTTGATTCTGTACTTAGAAAAAATCCAATTTTTTTTTTTTTTTTTTTTTTTTTTTCTAAGTGTCTGATCGAGAGAAGGAAAAAGAGGTGATTTTTAGCCACTCTCGATTTTGTACTTAGAAAAAATCCAAATTTTTTTTTTTTTTTTCCCGTTTTTTTTCTAAGTGTCTGATCGAGAGAAGGAAAAAGAGGTGATTTTTAGCCACTCTCGATTTTGTACTTAGAAAAAATCAAATTTTTTTTTTTTTTTTTCCGTTTTTTTTCTAAGTGTCTGATCGAGAGAAGGAAAAAGAGGTGATTTTTAGCCACTCTCGATTTTGTACTTAGAAAAAATCCAAATTTTTTTTTTTTTTTTTCCGTTTTTTTTCTAAGTGTCTGATCGAGAGAAGGAAAAAGAGGTGATTTTTAGCCACTCTCGATTTTGTACTTAGAAAAAATCCAAATTTTTATTTTATTTTTTTCCGTTTTTTTTCTAAGTGTCTGATCGAGAGAAGGAAAAAGAGGTGATTTTTAGCCACTCTCGATTTTGTACTTAGAAAAAATCCAAATTTTTTTTATTTTTTTTTCCGTTTTTTTTCTAAGTGTCTGATCGAGAGAAGGAAAAAGAGGTGATTTTTAGCCTCTCTTGATTTTGTACTTAGAAAAAATCCATTTTTTTTTTTTTTTTTTCATTTTTTTTTCTAAGTGTCTGATCGAGAGAAGGAAAAAGAGGTGATTTTTAGCCTCTCTCGATTTTGTACTTAGAAAAAATCCAAATTTTTTTTTTTTTTTCCGTTTTTTTTCTAAGTGTCTGATCGAGAGAAGGAAAAAGAGGTGATTTTTAGCCTCTCTCGATTTTGTACTTAGAAAAAATCCAAATTTTTTTTTTTTTTTTTTTCCGTTGTTTTTCTAAGTGTCTGATCGAGAGAAGGAAAAAGAGGTGATTTTTAGCCTCTCTCGATTTTGTACTTAGAAAAAATCCAAATTTTTTATTTTTTTTTTTCATTTTTTTTTCTAAGTGTCTGATCGAGAGAAGGAAAAAGAGGTGATTTTTAGCCACTCTCGATTTTGTACTTAGAAAAAATCCAATTTTTTTTTTTTTTTTTTCCGTTTTTTCTCTAAGTGTCTGATCGAGAGAAGGAAAAAGAGGTGATTTTTAGCCACTCTCGATTTTGTACTTAGAAAAAAATCCAAATTTTTTTTTTTTTTTTTTTTCCGTTTTTTTTCTAAGTGTCTGATCGAGAGAAGGAAAAAGAGGTGATTTTTAGCCTCTCTTGATTTTGTACTTAGAAAAAATCCATTTTTTTTTTTTTTTTTCTTTTTTTTTTCTAAGTGTCTGATCGAGAGAAGGAAAAAGAGGTGATTTTTAGCCACTCTCGATTTTGTACTTAGAAAAAATCCAAATTTTTTTTTTTTTTTTTCCGTTTTTTTTCTAAGTGTCTGATCGAGAGAAGGAAAAAGAGGTGATTTTTAGCCACTCTCGATTTTGTACTTAGAAAAAATCCAATTTTTTTTTTTTTTTTTTCCGTTTTTTTTCTAAGTGTCTGATCGAGAGAAGGAAAAAGAGGTGATTTTTAGCCACTCTCGATTTTGTACTTAGAAAAAATCCAATTTTTTTTTTTTTTTTTTTCCGTTTTTTTTCTAAGTGTCTGATCGAGAGAAGGAAAAAGAGGTGATTTTTAGCCACTCTCGATTTTGTACTTAGAAAAAATCCAAATTTTTTTTTTTTTTTTTCATTTTTTTTTCTAAGTGTCTGATCGAGAGAAGGAAAAAGAGGTGATTTTTAGCCTCTCTCGATTTTGTACTTAGAAAAAATCCAAATTTTTTTTTTTTTTTTTCCGTTTTTTTTTCTAAGTGTCTGATCGAGAAAAGGAAAAAGAGGTGATTTTTAGCCTCTCTCGATTTTGTACTTAGAAAAAATCCAAATTTTTTTTTTTTTTTTTCCGTTTTTTTTCTAAGTGTCTGATCGAGAGAAGGAAAAAGAGGTGATTTTTAGCCTCTCTCGATTTTGTACTTAGAAAAAATCCAAATATTTTTTTTTTTTTTCCGTTTTTTTTCTAAGTGTCTGATCGAGAGAAGGAAAAAGAGGTGATTTTTAGCCACTCTCAATTTTGTACTTAGAAAAAATCCAAATTTTTATTTTTTTTTTCCGTTTTTTTTCTAAGTGTCTGATCGAGAGAAGGAAAAATAGGTGATTTTTAGCCACTCTCGATTTTGTACTTAGAAAAAATCCAAATTTTTTTTTTTTTTTTTTCCGTTTTTTCTCTAAGTGTCTGATCGAGAGAAGGAAAAAGAGGTGATTTTTAGCCACTCTCGATTTTGTACTTAGAAAAAAATCCAATTTTTTTTTTTTTTTTTTTCCGTTTTTTTTCTAAGTGTCTGATCGAGAGAAGGAAAAAGAGGTGATTTTTAGCCTCTCTTGATTTTGTACTTAGAAAAAATCCAATTTTTTTTTTTTTTTTTCATTTTTTTTTCTAAGTGTCTGATCGAGAGAAGGAAAAAGAGGTGATTTTTAGCCACTCTCGATTTTGTACTTAGAAAAAATCCAAATTTTTTTTTTTTTTTTTTCCGTTTTTTTTCTAAGTGTCTGATCGAGAGAAGGAAAAAGAGGTGATTTTTAGCCACTCTCGATTTTGTACTTAGAAAAAATCCAATTTTTTTTTTTTTTTTTCCGTTTTTTTTCTAAGTGTCTGATCGAGAGAAGGAAAAAGAGGTGATTTTTAGCCACTCTCGATTTTGTACTTAGAAAAAATCCAAATTTTTTTTTTTTTTTTTTCCGTTTTTTTTCTAAGTGTCTGATCGAGAGAAGGAAAAAGAGGTGATTTTTAGCCACTCTCGATTTTGTACTTAGAAAAAATCCAAATTTTTTTTTTTTTTTTTCCTCTGTTTTTTTTCTAAGTGTCTGATCGAGAGAAGGAAAAAGAGGTGATTTTTAGCCACTCTCGATTTTGTACTTAGAAAAAATCCAATTTTTTTTTTTTTTTTTCCGTTTTTTTTCTAAGTGTCTGATCGAGAGAAGGAAAAAGAGGTGATTTTTAGCCTCTCTTGATTTTGTACTTAGAAAAAATCCATTTTTTTTTTTTTTTTTTTCATTTTTTTTTCTAAGTGTCTGATCGAGAGAAGGAAAAAGAGGTGATTTTTAGCCTCTCTCGATTTTGTACTTAGAAAAAATCCAAATTTTTTTTTTTTTTTCCGTTTTTTTTCTAAGTGTCTGATCGAGAGAAGGAAAAAGAGGTGATTTTTAGCCTCTCTCGATTTTGTACTTAGAAAAAATCAAAAAATTTTTTTTTTTTTTTTCCGTTTTTTTTCTAAGTGTCTGATCGAGAGAAGGAAAAAGAGGTGATTTTTAGCCTCTCTCGATTTTGTACTTAGAAAAAATCCAAATTTTTTATTTTTTTTTTTCATTTTTTTTTCTAAGTGTCTGATCGAGAGAAGGAAAAAGAGGTGATTTTTAGCCACTCTAAATTTTGTACTTAGAAAAAATCCAAATTTTTTTTTTTTTTTTTTCCGTTTTATTTCTAAGTGTCTGATCGAGAGAAGGAAAAAGAGGTGATTTTTAGCCTCTCTCGATTTTGTACTTAGAAAAAATCCAATTTTTTTTTTTTTTTTTTCCGTTATTTTTCTAAGTGTCTGATCGAGAGAAGGAAAAAGAGGTGATTTTTAGCCTCTCTCGATTTTGTACTTAAAAAAATTCCAAATTGTTTTTTTTTTTTTTTCCATTTTTTTTCTAAGTGTCTGATCGAGAGAAGGAAAAAGAGGTGATTTTTAGCCACTCTCGATTTTGTACTTAGAAAAAATCCAAATTTTTTTTTTTTTTTTTCCGTTTTTTTTCTAAGTGTCTGATCGAGAAAAGGAAAAAGAGGTGATTTTTAGCCACTCTCGATTTTGTACTTAGAAAAAATCCAATTTTATTTATTTTTTTTTCCGTTTTTTTTCTAAGTGTCTGATCGAGAGAAGGAAAAAGAGGTGATTTTTAGCCACTCTCGATTTTGTACTTAGAAAAAATCCAATTTTTTTTTTTTTTTTTTCCGTTTTTTTTCTAAGTGTCTGATCGAGAGAAGGAAAAAGAGGTGATTTTTAGCCTCTCTTGATTCTGTACTTAGAAAAAATCCAATTTTTTTTTTTTTTTTTTTCTAAGTGTCTGATCGAGAGAAGGAAAAAGAGGTGATTTTTAGCCACTCTCGATTTTGTACTTAGAAAAAATCCAAATTTTTTTTTTTTTTTTCCCGTTTTTTTTCTAAGTGTCTGATCGAGAGAAGGAAAAAGAGGTGATTTTTAGCCACTCTCGATTTTGTACTTAGAAAAAATCAAATTTTTTTTTTTTTTTTTTCCGTTTTTTTTCTAAGTGTCTGATCGAGAGAAGGAAAAAGCGGTGATTTTTAGCCACTCTCGATTTTGTACTTAGAAAAAAATCCAAATTTTTTTTTTTTTTTTTTTCCGTTTTTTTTCTAAGTGTCTGATCGAGAGAAGGAAAAAGAGGTGATTTTTAGCCTCTCTTGATTTTGTACTTAGAAAAAATCCAATTTTTTTTTTTTTTTTTCTTTTTTTTTTCTAAGTGTCTGATCGAGAGAAGGAAAAAGAGGTGATTTTTAGCCACTCTCGATTTTGTACTTAGAAAAAATCCAAATTTTTTTTTTTTTTTTTCCGTTTTTTTTCTAAGTGTCTGATCGAGAGAAGGAAAAAGAGGTGATTTTTAGCCACTCTCGATTTTGTACTTAGAAAAAATCCAATTTTTTTTTTTTTTTTTTCCGTTTTTTTTCTAAGTGTCTGATCGAGAGAAGGAAAAAGAGGTGATTTTTAGCCACTCTCGATTTTGTACTTAGAAAAAATCCAATTTTTTTTTTTTTTTTTTTCCGTTTTTTTTCTAAGTGTCTGATCGAGAGAAGGAAAAAGAGGTGATTTTTAGCCACTCTCGATTTTGTACTTAGAAAAAATCCAAATTTTTTTTTTTTTTTTTCCGTTTTTTTTCTAAGTGTCTGATCGAGAGAAGGAAAAAGAGGTGATTTTTAGCCTCTCTCGATTTTGTACTTAGAAAAAATCCAAATATTTTTTTTTTTTTTCCGTTTTTTTTCTAAGTGTCTGATCGAGAGAAGGAAAAAGAGGTGATTTTTAGCCACTCTCAATTTTGTACTTAGAAAAAATCCAAATTTTTTTTTTTTTTTTTCCGTTTTTTTTCTAAGTGTCTGATCGAGAGAAGGAAAAATAGGTGATTTTTAGCCACTCTCGATTTTGTACTTAGAAAAAATCCAAATTTTTTTTTTTTTTTTTCCGTTTTTTCTCTAAGTGTCTGATCGAGAGAAGGAAAAAGAGGTGATTTTTAGCCACTCTCGATTTTGTACTTAGAAAAAAATCCAATTTTTTTTTTTTTTTTTTCCGTTTTTTTTCTAAGTGTCTGATCGAGAGAAGGAAAAAGAGGTGATTTTTAGCCTCTCTTGATTTTGTACTTAGAAAAAATCCAATTTTTTTTATTTTTTTTCATTTTTTTTTCTAAGTGTCTGATCGAGAGAAGGAAAAAGAGGTGATTTTTAGCCACTCTCGATTTTGTACTTAGAAAAAATCCAATTTTTTTTTTTTTTTTTTCCGTTTTTTTTCTAAGTGTCTGATCGAGAGAAGGAAAAAGAGGTGATTTTTAGCCACTCTCGATTTTGTACTTAGAAAAAATCCAATTTTTTTCTTTTTTTTTCCGTTTTTTTTCTAAGTGTCTGATCGAGAGAAGGAAAAAGAGGTGATTTTTAGCCACTCTCGATTTTGTACTTAGAAAAAATCCAAATTTTTTTTTTTTTTTTTTCCGTTTTTTTTCTAAAGTGTCTGATCGAGAGAAGGAAAAAGAGGTGATTTTTAGCCACTCTCGATTTTGTACTTAGAAAAAATCCAAATTTTTTTTTTTTTTTTTTCCTCTGTTTTTTTTCTAAGTGTCTGATCGAGAGAAGGAAAAAGAGGTGATTTTTAGCCACTCTCGATTTTGTACTTAGAAAAAATCCAATTTTTTTTTTTTTTTTTTCCGTTTTTTTTCTAAGTGTCTGATCGAGAGAAGGAAAAAGAGGTGATTTTTAGCCTCTCTTGATTTTGTACTTAGAAAAAATCCATTTTTTTTTTTTTTTTTTTCATTTTTTTTTCTAAGTGTCTGATCGAGAGAAGGAAAAAGAGGTGATTTTTAGCCTCTCTCGATTTTGTACTTAGAAAAAATCCAATTTTTTTTTTTTTTTTTCCGTTTTTTTTCTAAGTGTCTGATCGAGAGAAGGAAAAAGAGGTGATTTTTAGCCTCTCTCGATTTTGTACTTAGAAAAAATCCAAATTTTTTTTTTTTTTTTTTCCGTTTTTTTTCTAAGTGTCTGATCGAGAGAAGGAAAAAGAGGTGATTTTTAGCCTCTCTCGATTTTGTACTTAGAAAAAATCCAAATTTTTTATTTTTTTTTTTCATTTTTTTTTCTAAGTGTCTGATCGAGAGAAGGAAAAAGAGGTGATTTTTAGCCACTCTAAATTTTGTACTTAGAAAAAATCCAAATTTTTTTTTTTTTTTTTTCCGTTTTATTTCTAAGTGTCTGATCGAGAGAAGGAAAAAGAGGTGATTTTTAGCCTCTCTCGATTTTGTACTTAGAAAAAATCCAATTTTTTTTTTTTTTTTTCCGTTATTTTTCTAAGTGTCTGATCGAGAGAAGGAAAAAGAGGTGATTTTTAGCCTCTCTCGATTTTGTACTTAAAAAAATTCCAAATTGTTTTTTTTTTTTTTTCCATTTTTTTTCTAAGTGTCTGATCGAGAGAAGGAAAAAGAGGTGATTTTTAGCCACTCTCGATTTTGTACTTAGAAAAAATCCAAATTTTTTTTTTTTTTTTTCCGTTTTTTTTCTAAGTGTCTGATCGAGAAAAGGAAAAAGAGGTGATTTTTAGCCACTCTCGATTTTGTACTTAGAAAAAATCCAATTTTATTTATTTTTTTTTCCGTTTTTTTTCTAAGTGTCTGATCGAGAGAAGGAAAAAGAGGTGATTTTTAGCCACTCTCGATTTTGTACTTAGAAAAAATCCAATTTTTTTTTTTTTTTTTTTCCGTTTTTTTTCTAAGTGTCTGATCGAGAGAAGGAAAAAGAGGTGATTTTTAGCCTCTCTTGATTCTGTACTTAGAAAAAATCCAATTTTTTTTTTTTTTTTTTTTTTTTTTTCTAAGTGTCTGATCGAGAGAAGGAAAAAGAGGTGATTTTTAGCCACTCTCGATTTTGTACTTAGAAAAAATCCAAATTTTTTTTTTTTTTTTCCCGTTTTTTTTCTAAGTGTCTGATCGAGAGAAGGAAAAAGAGGTGATTTTTAGCCACTCTCGATTTTGTACTTAGAAAAAATCAAAATTTTTTTTTTTTTTTTTCCGTTTTTTTTCTAAGTGTCTGATCGAGAGAAGGAAAAAGAGGTGATTTTTAGCCACTCTCGATTTTGTACTTAGAAAAAATCCAAATTTTTTTTATTTTTTTTTCCGTTTTATTTCTTAAGTGTCTGATCGAGAGAAGGAAAAAGAGGTGATTTTTAGCCACTCTCGATTTTGTACTTAGAAAAAATCCAAATTTTTTTTTTTTTTTTTCATTTTTTTTTCTAAGTGTCTGATCGAGAGAAGGAAAAAGAGGTGATTTTTAGCCTCTCTCGATTTTGTACTTAGAAAATATCCAAATTTTTTTTTTTTTTTTCCGTTTTTTTTCTAAGTGTCTGATCGAGAGAAGGAAAAAGAGGTGATTTTTAGCCTCTCTCGATTTTGTACTTAGAAAAAATCCAAATTTTTTTTTTTTTTTTTCCGTTTTTTTTCTAAGTGTCTGATCGAGAAAAGGAAAAAGAGGTGATTTTTAGCCTCTCTCGATTTTGTACTTAGAAAAAATCCAATTTTTTTTTTTTTTTTTTCCGTTTTTTTTCTAAGTGTCTGATCGAGAGAAGGAAAAAGAGGTGATTTTTAGCCTCTCTCGATTTTGTACTTAGAAAAAATCCAATTTTTTTTTTTTTTTTTCCGTTTTTTTTCTAAGTGTCTGATCGAGAGAAGGAAAAAGAGGTGATTTTTAGCCACTCTCGATTTTGTACTTAGAAAAAATCCAAATTTTTTTTTTTTTTTTCCGTTTTTTTTCTAAGTGTCTGATCGAGAGAAGGAAAAAGAGGTGATTTTTAGCCTCTCTTGATTCTGTACTTAGAAAAAATCCAATTTTTTTTTTTTTTTTTTTTTTTTTCTAAGTGTCTGATCGAGAGAAGGAAAAAGAGGTGATTTTTAGCCACTCTCGATTTTGTACTTAGAAAAAATCCAAATTTTTTTTTTTTTTTTCCCGTTTTTTTTCTAAGTGTCTGATCGAGAGAAGGAAAAAGAGGTGATTTTTAGCCACTCTCGATTTTGTACTTAGAAAAAATCAAATTTTTTTTTTTTTTTTTTCCGTTTTTTTTCTAAGTGTCTGATCGAGAGAAGGAAAAAGAGGTGATTTTTAGCCACTCTCGATTTTGTACTTAGAAAAAATCCAAATTTTTTTTTTTTTTTTTCCGTTTTTTTTCTAAGTGTCTGATCGAGAGAAGGAAAAAGAGGTGATTTTTAGCCACTCTCGATTTTGTACTTAGAAAAAATCCAAATTTTTTTTTTTTTTTTTTCCGTTTTTTTTCTAAGTGTCTGATCGAGAGAAGGAAAAAGAGGTGATTTTTAGCTACTCTCGATTTTGTACTTAGAAAAAATCCAAATTTTTTTTTTTTTTTTTTCCGTTTTTTTTCTAAGTGTCTGATCGAGAGAAGGAAAAAGAGGTGATTTTTAGCCTCTCTTGATTTTGTACTTAGAAAAAATCCATTTTTTTTTTTTTTTTTTCATTTTTTTTTCTAAGTGTCTGATCGAGAGAAGGAAAAAGAGGTGATTTTTAGCCTCTCTCGATTTTGTACTTAGAAAAAATCAAATTTTTTTTTTTTTTTTTTCCGTTTTTTCTCTAAGTGTCTGATCGAGAGAAGGAAAAAGAGGTGATTTTTAGCCACTCTCGATTTTGTACTTAGAAAAAAATCCAAATTTTTTTATTTTTTTTTTTTCCGTTTTTTTTCTAAGTGTCTGATCGAGAGAAGGAAAAAGAGGTGATTTTTAGCCTCTCTTGATTTTGTACTTAGAAAAAATCCATTTTTTTTTTTTTTTTTTCTTTTTTTTTTCTAAGTGTCTGATCGAGAGAAGGAAAAAGAGGTGATTTTTAGCCACTCTCGATTTTGTACTTAGAAAAAATCCAATTTTTTTTTTTTTTTTTTTCCGTTTTTTTTCTAAGTGTCTGATCGAGAGAAGGAAAAAGAGGTGATTTTTAGCCTCTCTTGATTTTGTACTTAGAAAAAATCCATTTTTTTTTTTTTTTTTTTCATTTTTTTTTCTAAGTGTCTGATCGAGAGAAGGAAAAAGAGGTGATTTTTAGCCTCTCTCGATTTTGTACTTAGAAAAAATCCAATTTTTTTTTTTTTTTTCCGTTTTTTTTCTAAGTGTCTGATCGAGAGAAGGAAAAAGAGGTGATTTTTAGCCTCTCTCGATTTTGTACTTAGAAAAAATCCAAATTTTTTTTTTTTTTTTTTTCCGTTTTTTTTCTAAGTGTCTGATCGAGAGAAGGAAAAAGAGGTGATTTTTAGCCTCTCTCGATTTTGTACTTAGAAAAAATCCAAATTTTTTATTTTTTTTTTTCATTTTTTTTTCTAAGTGTCTGATCGAGAGAAGGAAAAAGAGGTGATTTTTAGCCACTCTAAATTTTGTACTTAGAAAAAATCCAAATTTTTTTTTTTTTTTTTTCCGTTTTATTTCTAAGTGTCTGATCGAGAGAAGGAAAAAGAGGTGATTTTTAGCCTCTCTCGATTTTGTACTTAGAAAAAATCCATTTTTTTTTTTTTTTTTTCCGTTATTTTTCTAAGTGTCTGATCGAGAGAAGGAAAAAGAGGTGATTTTTAGCCTCTCTCGATTTTGTACTTAAAAAAATTCCAAATTGTTTTTTTTTTTTTTTCCATTTTTTTTCTAAGTGTCTGATCGAGAGAAGGAAAAAGAGGTGATTTTTAGCCACTCTCGATTTTGTACTTAGAAAAAATCCAAATTTTTTTTTTTTTTTTTCCGTTTTTTTTCTAAGTGTCTGATCGAGAAAAGGAAAAAGAGGTGATTTTTAGCCACTCTCGATTTTGTACTTAGAAAAAATCCAATTTTATTTATTTTTTTTTCCGTTTTTTTTCTAAGTGTCTGATCGAGAGAAGGAAAAAGAGGTGATTTTTAGCCACTCTCGATTTTGTACTTAGAAAAAATCCAAATTTTTTTTTTTTTTTTCCCGTTTTTTTTCTAAGTGTCTGATCGAGAGAAGGAAAAAGAGGTGATTTTTAGCCACTCTCGATTTTGTACTTAGAAAAAATCAAAATTTTTTTTTTTTTTTTTCCGTTTTTTTTCTAAGTGTCTGATCGAGAGAAGGAAAAAGAGGTGATTTTTAGCCACTCTCGATTTTGTACTTAGAAAAAATCCAAATTTTTTTTATTTTTTTTTCCGTTTTATTTCTTAAGTGTCTGATCGAGAGAAGGAAAAAGAGGTGATTTTTAGCCACTCTCGATTTTGTACTTAGAAAAAATCCAAATTTTTTTTTTTTTTTTTCATTTTTTTTTCTAAGTGTCTGATCGAGAGAAGGAAAAAGAGGTGATTTTTAGCCTCTCTCGATTTTGTACTTAGAAAATATCCAAATTTTTTTTTTTTTTTTTCCGTTTTTTTTCTAAGTGTCTGATCGAGAGAAGGAAAAAGAGGTGATTTTTAGCCTCTCTCGATTTTGTACTTAGAAAAAATCCAAATTTTTTTTTTTTTTTTTCCGTTTTTTTTCTAAGTGTCTGATCGAGAAAAGGAAAAAGAGGTGATTTTTAGCCTCTCTCGATTTTGTACTTAGAAAAAATCCAATTTTTTTTTTTTTTTTTTCCGTTTTTTTTCTAAGTGTCTGATCGAGAGAAGGAAAAAGAGGTGATTTTTAGCCTCTCTCGATTTTGTACTTAGAAAAAATCCAATTTTTTTTTTTTTTTTCCGTTTTTTTTCTAAGTGTCTGATCGAGAGAAGGAAAAAGAGGTGATTTTTAGCCACTCTCGATTTTGTACTTAGAAAAAATCCAAATTTTTTTTTTTTTTTTCCGTTTTTTTTCTAAGTGTCTGATCGAGAGAAGGAAAAAGAGGTGATTTTTAGCCTCTCTTGATTCTGTACTTAGAAAAAATCCAATTTTTTTTTTTTTTTTTTTTTTTTTTTCTAAGTGTCTGATCGAGAGAAGGAAAAAGAGGTGATTTTTAGCCACTCTCGATTTTGTACTTAGAAAAAATCCAAATTTTTTTTTTTTTTTTCCCGTTTTTTTTCTAAGTGTCTGATCGAGAGAAGGAAAAAGAGGTGATTTTTAGCCACTCTCGATTTTGTACTTAGAAAAAATCAAATTTTTTTTTTTTTTTTTTCCGTTTTTTTTCTAAGTGTCTGATCGAGAGAAGGAAAAAGAGGTGATTTTTAGCCACTCTCGATTTTGTACTTAGAAAAAATCCAAATTTTTTTTTTTTTTTTTCCGTTTTTTTTCTAAGTGTCTGATCGAGAGAAGGAAAAAGAGGTGATTTTTAGCCACTCTCGATTTTGTACTTAGAAAAAATCCAAATTTTTTTTTTTTTTTTTCCGTTTTTTTTCTAAGTGTCTGATCGAGAGAAGGAAAAAGAGGTGATTTTTAGCTACTCTCGATTTTGTACTTAGAAAAAATCCAAATTTTTTTTTTTTTTTTTTCCGTTTTTTTTCTAAGTGTCTGATCGAGAGAAGGAAAAAGAGGTGATTTTTAGCCTCTCTTGATTTTGTACTTAGAAAAAATCCATTTTTTTTTTTTTTTTTTTCATTTTTTTTTCTAAGTGTCTGATCGAGAGAAGGAAAAAGAGGTGATTTTTAGCCTCTCTCGATTTTGTACTTAGAAAAAATCCAAATTTTTTTTTTTTTTCCGTTTTTTTTCTAAGTGTCTGATCGAGAGAAGGAAAAAGAGGTGATTTTTAGCCTCTCTCGATTTTGTACTTAGAAAAAATCCAAATTTTTTTTTTTTTTTTTTTCCGTTTTTTTTCTAAGTGTCTGATCGAGAGAAGGAAAAAGAGGTGATTTTTAGCCTCTCTCGATTTTGTACTTAGAAAAAATCCAAATTTTTTATTTTTTTTTTTCATTTTTTTTTCTAAGTGTCTGATCGAGAGAAGGAAAAAGAGGTGATTTTTAGCCACTCTCGATTTTGTACTTAGAAAAAATCCAATTTTTTTTTTTTTTTTTTCCGTTTTTTCTCTAAGTGTCTGATCGAGAGAAGGAAAAAGAGGTGATTTTTAGCCACTCTCGATTTTGTACTTAGAAAAAAATCCAAATTTTTTTATTTTTTTTTTTTCCGTTTTTTTTCTAAGTGTCTGATCGAGAGAAGGAAAAAGAGGTGATTTTTAGCCTCTCTTGATTTTGTACTTAGAAAAAATCCATTTTTTTTTTTTTTTTTCTTTTTTTTTTCTAAGTGTCTGATCGAGAGAAGGAAAAAGAGGTGATTTTTAGCCACTCTCGATTTTGTACTTAGAAAAAATCCAAATTTTTTTTTTTTTTTTTCCGTTTTTTTTCTAAGTGTCTGATCGAGAGAAGGAAAAAGAGGTGATTTTTAGCCTCTCTTGATTTTGTACTTAGAAAAAATCCAATTTTTTTTATTTTTTTTTCATTTTTTTTTCTAAGTGTCTGATCGAGAGAAGGAAAAAGAGGTGATTTTTAGCCACTCTCGATTTTGTACTTAGAAAAAATCCAATTTTTTTTTTTTTTTTTCCGTTTTTTTTCTAAGTGTCTGATCGAGAGAAGGAAAAAGAGGTGATTTTTAGCCACTCTCGATTTTGTACTTAGAAAAAATCCAATTTTTTTTTTTTTTTTTCCGTTTTTTTTCTAAGTGTCTGATCGAGAGAAGGAAAAAGAGGTGATTTTTAGCCACTCTCGATTTTGTACTTAGAAAAAATCCAAATTTTTTTTTTTTTTTTTTCCGTTTTTTTTCTAAGTGTCTGATCGAGAGAAGGAAAAAGAGGTGATTTTTAGCCACTCTCGATTTTGTACTTAGAAAAAATCCAAATTTTTTTTTTTTTTTTTTTCCTCTGTTTTTTTTCTAAGTGTCTGATCGAGAGAAGGAAAAAGAGGTGATTTTTAGCCACTCTCGATTTTGTACTTAGAAAAAATCCAATTTTTTTTTTTTTTTTTTTCCGTTTTTTTTCTAAGTGTCTGATCGAGAGAAGGAAAAAGAGGTGATTTTTAGCCTCTCTTGATTTTGTACTTAGAAAAAATCCATTTTTTTTTTTTTTTTTTTCATTTTTTTTTCTAAGTGTCTGATCGAGAGAAGGAAAAAGAGGTGATTTTTAGCCTCTCTCGATTTTGTACTTAGAAAAAATCCAATTTTTTTTTTTTTTTTCCGTTTTTTTTCTAAGTGTCTGATCGAGAGAAGGAAAAAGAGGTGATTTTTAGCCTCTCTCGATTTTGTACTTAGAAAAAATCCAAATTTTTTTTTTTTTTTTTCCGTTTTTTTTCTAAGTGTCTGATCGAGAGAAGGAAAAAGAGGTGATTTTTAGCCTCTCTCGATTTTGTACTTAGAAAAAATCCAAATTTTTTATTTTTTTTTTTCATTTTTTTTTCTAAGTGTCTGATCGAGAGAAGGAAAAAGAGGTGATTTTTAGCCACTCTAAATTTTGTACTTAGAAAAAATCCAAATTTTTTTTTTTTTTTTTTCCGTTTTATTTCTAAGTGTCTGATCGAGAGAAGGAAAAAGAGGTGATTTTTAGCCTCTCTCGATTTTGTACTTAGAAAAAATCCAATTTTTTTTTTTTTTTTTCCGTTATTTTTCTAAGTGTCTGATCGAGAGAAGGAAAAAGAGGTGATTTTTAGCCTCTCTCGATTTTGTACTTAAAAAAATTCCAAATTGTTTTTTTTTTTTTTTCCATTTTTTTTCTAAGTGTCTGATCGAGAGAAGGAAAAAGAGGTGATTTTTAGCCACTCTCGATTTTGTACTTAGAAAAAATCCAAATTTTTTTTTTTTTTTTTCCGTTTTTTTTCTAAGTGTCTGATCGAGAAAAGGAAAAAGAGGTGATTTTTAGCCACTCTCGATTTTGTACTTAGAAAAAATCCAATTTTATTTATTTTTTTTTCCGTTTTTTTTCTAAGTGTCTGATCGAGAGAAGGAAAAAGAGGTGATTTTTAGCCACTCTCGATTTTGTACTTAGAAAAAATCCAATTTTTTTTTTTTTTTTTTTCCGTTTTTTTTCTAAGTGTCTGATCGAGAGAAGGAAAAAGAGGTGATTTTTAGCCTCTCTTGATTCTGTACTTAGAAAAAATCCAATTTTTTTTTTTTTTTTTTTTTTTTTTTCTAAGTGTCTGATCGAGAGAAGGAAAAAGAGGTGATTTTTAGCCACTCTCGATTTTGTACTTAGAAAAAATCCAAATTTTTTTTTTTTTTTTCCCGTTTTTTTTCTAAGTGTCTGATCGAGAGAAGGAAAAAGAGGTGATTTTTAGCCACTCTCGATTTTGTACTTAGAAAAAATCAAATTTTTTTTTTTTTTTTTTCCGTTTTTTTCTAAGTGTCTGATCGAGAGAAGGAAAAAGAGGTGATTTTTAGCCACTCTCGATTTTGTACTTAGAAAAAATCCAAATTTTTTTTATTTTTTTTTCCGTTTTATTTCTTAAGTGTCTGATCGAGAGAAGGAAAAAGAGGTGATTTTTAGCCACTCTCGATTTTGTACTTAGAAAAAATCCAAATTTTTTTTTTTTTTTTTCATTTTTTTTTCTAAGTGTCTGATCGAGAGAAGGAAAAAGAGGTGATTTTTAGCCTCTCTCGATTTTGTACTTAGAAAATATCCAAATTTTTTTTTTTTTTTTTCCGTTTTTTTTCTAAGTGTCTGATCGAGAGAAGGAAAAAGAGGTGATTTTTAGCCTCTCTCGATTTTGTACTTAGAAAAAATCCAAATTTTTTTTTTTTTTTTTCCGTTTTTTTTCTAAGTGTCTGATCGAGAAAAGGAAAAAGAGGTGATTTTTAGCCTCTCTCGATTTTGTACTTAGAAAAAATCCAATTTTTTTTTTTTTTTTTTCCGTTTTTTTTCTAAGTGTCTGATCGAGAGAAGGAAAAAGAGGTGATTTTTAGCCTCTCTCGATTTTGTACTTAGAAAAAATCCAATTTTTTTTTTTTTTTTCCGTTTTTTTTCTAAGTGTCTGATCGAGAGAAGGAAAAAGAGGTGATTTTTAGCCACTCTCGATTTTGTACTTAGAAAAAATCCAAATTTTTTTTTTTTTTTTCCGTTTTTTTTCTAAGTGTCTGATCGAGAGAAGGAAAAAGAGGTGATTTTTAGCCTCTCTTGATTCTGTACTTAGAAAAAATCCAATTTTTTTTTTTTTTTTTTTTTTTTTTCTAAGTGTCTGATCGAGAGAAGGAAAAAGAGGTGATTTTTAGCCACTCTCGATTTTGTACTTAGAAAAAATCCAAATTTTTTTTTTTTTTTTCCCGTTTTTTTTCTAAGTGTCTGATCGAGAGAAGGAAAAAGAGGTGATTTTTAGCCACTCTCGATTTTGTACTTAGAAAAAATCAAATTTTTTTTTTTTTTTTTTCCGTTTTTTTTCTAAGTGTCTGATCGAGAGAAGGAAAAAGAGGTGATTTTTAGCCACTCTCGATTTTGTACTTAGAAAAAATCCAAATTTTTTTTTTTTTTTTTCCGTTTTTTTTCTAAGTGTCTGATCGAGAGAAGGAAAAAGAGGTGATTTTTAGCCACTCTCGATTTTGTACTTAGAAAAAATCCAATTTTTTTTTTTTTTTTTTTCCGTTTTTTTTCTAAGTGTCTGATCGAGAGAAGGAAAAAGAGGTGATTTTTAGCTACTCTCGATTTTGTACTTAGAAAAAATCCAAATTTTTTTTTTTTTTTTTTCCGTTTTTTTTCTAAGTGTCTGATCGAGAGAAGGAAAAAGAGGTGATTTTTAGCCTCTCTTGATTTTGTACTTAGAAAAAATCCATTTTTTTTTTTTTTTTTTCATTTTTTTTTCTAAGTGTCTGATCGAGAGAAGGAAAAAGAGGTGATTTTTAGCCTCTCTCGATTTTGTACTTAGAAAAAATCCAAATTTTTTTTTTTTTTTTCCGTTTTTTCTCTAAGTGTCTGATCGAGAGAAGGAAAAAGAGGTGATTTTTAGCCACTCTCGATTTTGTACTTAGAAAAAAATCCAAATTTTTTTTTTTTTTTTTTTTCCGTTTTTTTTCTAAGTGTCTGATCGAGAGAAGGAAAAAGAGGTGATTTTTAGCCTCTCTTGATTTTGTACTTAGAAAAAATCCATTTTTTTTTTTTTTTTTTCTTTTTTTTTTCTAAGTGTCTGATCGAGAGAAGGAAAAAGAGGTGATTTTTAGCCACTCTCGATTTTGTACTTAGAAAAAATCCCAATTTTTTTTTTTTTTTTTCCGTTTTTTTTCTAAGTGTCTGATCGAGAGAAGGAAAAAGAGGTGATTTTTAGCCACTCTCGATTTTGTACTTAGAAAAAATCCAATTTTTTTTTTTTTTTTTTCCGTTTTTTTTCTAAGTGTCTGATCGAGAGAAGGAAAAAGAGGTGATTTTTAGCCACTCTCGATTTTGTACTTAGAAAAAATCCAATTTTTTTTTTTTTTTTTTTCCGTTTTTTTTCTAAGTGTCTGATCGAGAGAAGGAAAAAGAGGTGATTTTTAGCCACTCTCGATTTTGTACTTAGAAAAAATCCAAATTTTTTTTTTTTTTTTTCCGTTTTTTTTCTAAGTGTCTGATCGAGAGAAGGAAAAAGAGGTGATTTTTAGCCTCTCTCGATTTTGTACTTAGAAAAAATCCAAATTTTTTTTTTTTTTTTTCCGTTTTTTTTTCTAAGTGTCTGATCGAGAAAAGGAAAAAGAGGTGATTTTTAGCCTCTCTCGATTTTGTACTTAGAAAAAATCCAAATTTTTTTTTTTTTTTTTCCGTTTTTTTTCTAAGTGTCTGATCGAGAGAAGGAAAAAGAGGTGATTTTTAGCCTCTCTCGATTTTGTACTTAGAAAAAATCCAAATATTTTTTTTTTTTTTCCGTTTTTTTTCTAAGTGTCTGATCGAGAGAAGGAAAAAGAGGTGATTTTTAGCCACTCTCAATTTTGTACTTAGAAAAAATCCAAATTTTTTTTTTTTTTTTTCCGTTTTTTTTCTAAGTGTCTGATCGAGAGAAGGAAAAATAGGTGATTTTTAGCCACTCTCGATTTTGTACTTAGAAAAAATCCAAATTTTTTTTTTTTTTTTTCCGTTTTTTCTCTAAGTGTCTGATCGAGAGAAGGAAAAAGAGGTGATTTTTAGCCACTCTCGATTTTGTACTTAGAAAAAAATCCAATTTTTTTTTTTTTTTTTTCCGTTTTTTTTCTAAGTGTCTGATCGAGAGAAGGAAAAAGAGGTGATTTTTAGCCTCTCTTGATTTTGTACTTAGAAAAAATCCAATTTTTTTTTTTTTTTTTCATTTTTTTTTCTAAGTGTCTGATCGAGAGAAGGAAAAAGAGGTGATTTTTAGCCACTCTCGATTTTGTACTTAGAAAAAATCCAAATTTTTTTTTTTTTTTTTCCGTTTTTTTTCTAAGTGTCTGATCGAGAGAAGGAAAAAGAGGTGATTTTTAGCCACTCTCGATTTTGTACTTAGAAAAAATCCAATTTTTTTTTTTTTTTTTCCGTTTTTTTTCTAAGTGTCTGATCGAGAGAAGGAAAAAGAGGTGATTTTTAGCCACTCTCGATTTTGTACTTAGAAAAAATCCAAATTTTTTTTTTTTTTTTTTCCGTTTTTTTTCTAAGTGTCTGATCGAGAGAAGGAAAAAGAGGTGATTTTTAGCCACTCTCGATTTTGTACTTAGAAAAAATCCAAATTTTTTTTTTTTTTTTTTCCTCTGTTTTTTTTCTAAGTGTCTGATCGAGAGAAGGAAAAAGAGGTGATTTTTAGCCACTCTCGATTTTGTACTTAGAAAAAATCCAATTTTTTTTTTTTTTTTTTTCCGTTTTTTTTCTAAGTGTCTGATCGAGAGAAGGAAAAAGAGGTGATTTTTAGCCTCTCTTGATTTTGTACTTAGAAAAAATCCATTTTTTTTTTTTTTTTTTTCATTTTTTTTTCTAAGTGTCTGATCGAGAGAAGGAAAAAGAGGTGATTTTTAGCCTCTCTCGATTTTGTACTTAGAAAAAATCCAATTTTTTTTTTTTTTTTCCGTTTTTTTTCTAAGTGTCTGATCGAGAGAAGGAAAAAGAGGTGATTTTTAGCCTCTCTCGATTTTGTACTTAGAAAAAATCCAAATTTTTTTTTTTTTTTTTCCGTTTTTTTTCTAAGTGTCTGATCGAGAGAAGGAAAAAGAGGTGATTTTTAGCCTCTCTCGATTTTGTACTTAGAAAAAATCCAAATTTTTTATTTTTTTTTTTCATTTTTTTTTCTAAGTGTCTGATCGAGAGAAGGAAAAAGAGGTGATTTTTAGCCACTCTAAATTTTGTACTTAGAAAAAATCCAAATTTTTTTTTTTTTTTTCCCGTTTTATTTCTAAGTGTCTGATCGAGAGAAGGAAAAAGAGGTGATTTTTAGCCTCTCTCGATTTTGTACTTAGAAAAAATCCAATTTTTTTTTTTTTTTTTTCCGTTATTTTTCTAAGTGTCTGATCGAGAGAAGGAAAAAGAGGTGATTTTTAGCCTCTCTCGATTTTGTACTTAAAAAAATTCCAAATTGTTTTTTTTTTTTTTTCCATTTTTTTTCTAAGTGTCTGATCGAGAGAAGGAAAAAGAGGTGATTTTTAGCCACTCTCGATTTTGTACTTAGAAAAAATCCAAATTTTTTTTTTTTTTTTTCCGTTTTTTTTCTAAGTGTCTGATCGAGAAAAGGAAAAAGAGGTGATTTTTAGCCACTCTCGATTTTGTACTTAGAAAAAATCCAATTTTATTTATTTTTTTTTCCGTTTTTTTTCTAAGTGTCTGATCGAGAGAAGGAAAAAGAGGTGATTTTTAGCCACTCTCGATTTTGTACTTAGAAAAAATCCAATTTTTTTTTTTTTTTTTTCCGTTTTTTTTCTAAGTGTCTGATCGAGAGAAGGAAAAAGAGGTGATTTTTAGCCTCTCTTGATTCTGTACTTAGAAAAAAATCCAATTTTTTTTTTTTTTTTTTTTTTTTTTCTAAGTGTCTGATCGAGAGAAGGAAAAAGAGGTGATTTTTAGCCACTCTCGATTTTGTACTTAGAAAAAATCCAAATTTTTTTTTTTTTTTTCCCGTTTTTTTTCTAAGTGTCTGATCGAGAGAAGGAAAAAGAGGTGATTTTTAGCCACTCTCGATTTTGTACTTAGAAAAAATCAAATTTTTTTTTTTTTTTTTTCCGTTTTTTTTCTAAGTGTCTGATCGAGAGAAGGAAAAAGAGGTGATTTTTAGCCACTCTCGATTTTGTACTTAGAAAAAATCCAAATTTTTTTTATTTTTTTTTCCGTTTTTTTTCTAAGTGTCTGATCGAGAGAAGGAAAAAGAGGTGATTTTTAGCCACTCTCGATTTTGTACTTAGAAAAAATCCAAATTTTTTTTTTTTTTTTTCATTTTTTTTTCTAAGTGTCTGATCGAGAGAAGGAAAAAGAGGTGATTTTTAGCCTCTCTCGATTTTGTACTTAGAAAATATCCAAATTTTTTTTTTTTTTTTTCCGTTTTTTTTCTAAGTGTCTGATCGAGAGAAGGAAAAAGAGGTGATTTTTAGCCTCTCTCGATTTTGTACTTAGAAAAAATCCAAATTTTTTTTTTTTTTTTTCCGTTTTTTTTCTAAGTGTCTGATCGAGAAAAGGAAAAAGAGGTGATTTTTAGCCTCTCTCGATTTTGTACTTAGAAAAAATCCAAATTTTTTTTTTTTTTTTTCCGTTTTTTTTCTAAGTGTCTGATCGAGAGAAGGAAAAAGAGGTGATTTTTAGCCTCTCTCGATTTTGTACTTAGAAAAAATCCAATTTTTTTTTTTTTTTTCCGTTTTTTTTCTAAGTGTCTGATCGAGAGAAGGAAAAAGAGGTGATTTTTAGCCACTCTCGATTTTGTACTTAGAAAAAATCCAAATTTTTTTTTTTTTTTTCCGTTTTTTTTCTAAGTGTCTGATCGAGAGAAGGAAAAAGAGGTGATTTTTAGCCACTCTCGATTTTGTACTTAGAAAAAATCCAAATTTTTTTTTTTTTTTTTCCGTTTTTTCTCTAAGTGTCTGATCGAGAGAAGGAAAAAGAGGTGATTTTTAGCCACTCTCGATTTTGTACTTAGAAAAAAATCCAAATTTTTTTTTTTTTTTTGTCCGTTTTTTTTCTAAGTGTCTGATCGAGAGAAGGAAAAAGAGGTGATTTTTAGCCTCTCTTGATTTTGTACTTAGAAAAAATCCAATTTTTATTTTTTTTTTTCATTTTTTTTTCTAAGTGTCTGATCGAGAGAAGGAAAAAGAGGTGATTTTTAGCCACTCTCGATTTTGTACTTAGAAAAAATCCAAATTTTTTTTTTTTTTTTTCCGTTTTTTTTCTAAGTGTCTGATCGAGAGA
The DNA here is from genome assembly GCF_033978785.1 of Entelurus aequoreus. Classification (NCBI taxonomy): domain Eukaryota; kingdom Metazoa; phylum Chordata; class Actinopteri; order Syngnathiformes; family Syngnathidae; genus Entelurus; species Entelurus aequoreus. The sequence continues at coordinate 36,738 of NW_026908132.1, read as the reverse complement.
AGGAAAAAGAGGTGATTTTTAGCCACTCTCGATTTTGTACTTAGAAAAAATCCAATTTTTTTTTTCCGTTTTTTTTCCGTTTTTTTTCTAAGTGTCTGATCGAGAGAAGGAAAAAGAGGTGATTTTTAGCCACTCTCGATTTTGTACTTAGAAAAAATCCAAATTTTTTTTTTTTTTTTTTCCGTTTTTTTTCTAAGTGTCTGATCGAGAGAAGGAAAAAGAGGTGATTTTTAGCCACTCTCGATTTTGTACTTAGAAAAAATCCAAATTTTTTTTTTTTTTTTTCCGTTTTTTTTCTAAGTGTCTGATCGAGAGAAGGAAAAAGAGGTGATTTTTAGCCACTCTCGATTTTGTACTTAGAAAAAATCCAAATTTTTTTTTTTTTTTTTTCCGTTTTTTTTCTAAGTGTCTGATCGAGAGAAGGAAAAAGAGGTGATTTTTAGCCTCTCTTGATTTTGTACTTAGAAAAAATCCATTTTTTTTTATTTTTTTTTCATTTTTTTTTCTAAGTGTCTGATCGAGAGAAGGAAAAAGAGGTGATTTTTAGCCTCTCTCGATTTTGTACTTAGAAAAAATCCAAATTTTTTTTTTTTTTTCCGTTTTTTTTCTAAGTGTCTGATCGAGAGAAGGAAAAAGAGGTGATTTTTAGCCACTCTCGATTTTGTACTTAGAAAAAATCCAAATTTTTTTTTTTTTTTTCCGTTTTTTTTCTAAGTGTCTGATCGAGAGAAGGAAAAAGAGGTGATTTTTAGCCTCTCTCGATTTTGTACTTAGAAAAAATCCAAATTTTTTTTTTTTTTTTTCCGTTTTTTTTTCTAAGTGTCTGATCGAGAAAAGGAAAAAGAGGTGATTTTTAGCCTCTCTCGATTTTGTACTTAGAAAAAATCCAAATTTTTTTTTTTTTTTTTCCGTTTTTTTTCTAAGTGTCTGATCGAGAGAAGGAAAAAGAGGTGATTTTTAGCCTCTCTCGATTTTGTACTTAGAAAAAATCCAAATATTTTTTTTTTTTTTCCGTTTTTTTTCTAAGTGTCTGATCGAGAGAAGGAAAAAGAGGTGATTTTTAGCCACTCTCAATTTTGTACTTAGAAAAAATCCAAATTTTTTTTTTTTTTTTCCGTTTTTTTTCTAAGTGTCTGATCGAGAGAAGGAAAAATAGGTGATTTTTAGCCACTCTCGATTTTGTACTTAGAAAAAATCCAAATTTTTTTTTTTTTTTTTCCGTTTTTTCTCTAAGTGTCTGATCGAGAGAAGGAAAAAGAGGTGATTTTTAGCCACTCTCGATTTTGTACTTAGAAAAAAATCCAATTTTTTTTTTTTTTTTTTCCGTTTTTTTTCTAAGTGTCTGATCGAGAGAAGGAAAAAGAGGTGATTTTTAGCCTCTCTTGATTTTGTACTTAGAAAAAATCCAATTTTTTTTTTTTTTTTTCATTTTTTTTTCTAAGTGTCTGATCGAGAGAAGGAAAAAGAGGTGATTTTTAGCCACTCTCGATTTTGTACTTAGAAAAAATCCAAATTTTTTTTTTTTTTTTTCCGTTTTTTTTCTAAGTGTCTGATCGAGAGAAGGAAAAAGAGGTGATTTTTAGCCACTCTCGATTTTGTACTTAGAAAAAATCCAATTTTTTTTTTTTTTTTTCCGTTTTTTTTCTAAGTGTCTGATCGAGAGAAGGAAAAAGAGGTGATTTTTAGCCACTCTCGATTTTGTACTTAGAAAAAATCCAAATTTTTTTTTTTTTTTTTTCCGTTTTTTTTCTAAGTGTCTGATCGAGAGAAGGAAAAAGAGGTGATTTTTAGCCACTCTCGATTTTGTACTTAGAAAAAATCCAAATTTTTTTTTTTTTTTTTTCCTCTGTTTTTTTTCTAAGTGTCTGATCGAGAGAAGGAAAAAGAGGTGATTTTTAGCCACTCTCGATTTTGTACTTAGAAAAAATCCAATTTTTTTTTTTTTTTTTTTCCGTTTTTTTTCTAAGTGTCTGATCGAGAGAAGGAAAAAGAGGTGATTTTTAGCCTCTCTTGATTTTGTACTTAGAAAAAATCCATTTTTTTTTTTTTTTTTTTCATTTTTTTTTCTAAGTGTCTGATCGAGAGAAGGAAAAAGAGGTGATTTTTAGCCTCTCTCGATTTTGTACTTAGAAAAAATCCAATTTTTTTTTTTTTTTCCGTTTTTTTTCTAAGTGTCTGATCGAGAGAAGGAAAAAGAGGTGATTTTTAGCCTCTCTCGATTTTGTACTTAGAAAAAATCCAAATTTTTTTTTTTTTTTTTTCCGTTTTTTTTCTAAGTGTCTGATCGAGAGAAGGAAAAAGAGGTGATTTTTAGCCTCTCTCGATTTTGTACTTAGAAAAAATCCAAATTTTTTATTTTTTTTTTTCATTTTTTTTTCTAAGTGTCTGATCGAGAGAAGGAAAAAGAGGTGATTTTTAGCCACTCTAAATTTTGTACTTAGAAAAAATCCAAATTTTTTTTTTTTTTTTCCCGTTTTATTTCTAAGTGTCTGATCGAGAGAAGGAAAAAGAGGTGATTTTTAGCCTCTCTCGATTTTGTACTTAGAAAAAATCCAATTTTTTTTTTTTTTTTTTCCGTTATTTTTCTAAGTGTCTGATCGAGAGAAGGAAAAAGAGGTGATTTTTAGCCTCTCTCGATTTTGTACTTAAAAAAATTCCAAATTGTTTTTTTTTTTTTTTCCATTTTTTTTCTAAGTGTCTGATCGAGAGAAGGAAAAAGAGGTGATTTTTAGCCACTCTCGATTTTGTACTTAGAAAAAATCCAAATTTTTTTTTTTTTTTTTCCGTTTTTTTTCTAAGTGTCTGATCGAGAAAAGGAAAAAGAGGTGATTTTTAGCCACTCTCGATTTTGTACTTAGAAAAAATCCAATTTTATTTATTTTTTTTTCCGTTTTTTTTCTAAGTGTCTGATCGAGAGAAGGAAAAAGAGGTGATTTTTAGCCACTCTCGATTTTGTACTTAGAAAAAATCCAATTTTTTTTTTTTTTTTTTCCGTTTTTTTTCTAAGTGTCTGATCGAGAGAAGGAAAAAGAGGTGATTTTTAGCCTCTCTTGATTCTGTACTTAGAAAAAAATCCAATTTTTTTTTTTTTTTTTTTTTTTTTTCTAAGTGTCTGATCGAGAGAAGGAAAAAGAGGTGATTTTTAGCCACTCTCGATTTTGTACTTAGAAAAAATCCAAATTTTTTTTTTTTTTTTCCCGTTTTTTTTCTAAGTGTCTGATCGAGAGAAGGAAAAAGAGGTGATTTTTAGCCACTCTCGATTTTGTACTTAGAAAAAATCAAATTTTTTTTTTTTTTTTTTCCGTTTTTTTTCTAAGTGTCTGATCGAGAGAAGGAAAAAGAGGTGATTTTTAGCCACTCTCGATTTTGTACTTAGAAAAAATCCAAATTTTTTTTATTTTTTTTTCCGTTTTTTTTCTAAGTGTCTGATCGAGAGAAGGAAAAAGAGGTGATTTTTAGCCACTCTCGATTTTGTACTTAGAAAAAATCCAAATTTTTTTTTTTTTTTTTCATTTTTTTTTCTAAGTGTCTGATCGAGAGAAGGAAAAAGAGGTGATTTTTAGCCTCTCTCGATTTTGTACTTAGAAAATATCCAAATTTTTTTTTTTTTTTTTCCGTTTTTTTTCTAAGTGTCTGATCGAGAGAAGGAAAAAGAGGTGATTTTTAGCCTCTCTCGATTTTGTACTTAGAAAAAATCCAAATTTTTTTTTTTTTTTTTCCGTTTTTTTTCTAAGTGTCTGATCGAGAAAAGGAAAAAGAGGTGATTTTTAGCCTCTCTCGATTTTGTACTTAGAAAAAATCCAAATTTTTTTTTTTTTTTTTCCGTTTTTTTTCTAAGTGTCTGATCGAGAGAAGGAAAAAGAGGTGATTTTTAGCCTCTCTCGATTTTGTACTTAGAAAAAATCCAATTTTTTTTTTTTTTTTCCGTTTTTTTTCTAAGTGTCTGATCGAGAGAAGGAAAAAGAGGTGATTTTTAGCCACTCTCGATTTTGTACTTAGAAAAAATCCAAATTTTTTTTTTTTTTTTCCGTTTTTTTTCTAAGTGTCTGATCGAGAGAAGGAAAAAGAGGTGATTTTTAGCCACTCTCGATTTTGTACTTAGAAAAAATCCAAATTTTTTTTTTTTTTTTTCCGTTTTTTCTCTAAGTGTCTGATCGAGAGAAGGAAAAAGAGGTGATTTTTAGCCACTCTCGATTTTGTACTTAGAAAAAAATCCAAATTTTTTTTTTTTTTTTGTCCGTTTTTTTTCTAAGTGTCTGATCGAGAGAAGGAAAAAGAGGTGATTTTTAGCCTCTCTTGATTTTGTACTTAGAAAAAATCCAATTTTTATTTTTTTTTTTCATTTTTTTTTCTAAGTGTCTGATCGAGAGAAGGAAAAAGAGGTGATTTTTAGCCACTCTCGATTTTGTACTTAGAAAAAATCCAAATTTTTTTTTTTTTTTTTCCGTTTTTTTTCTAAGTGTCTGATCGAGAGAAGGAAAAAGAGGTGATTTTTAGCCACTCTCGATTTTGTACTTAGAAAAAATCCAATTTTTTTTTTCCGTTTTTTTTCCGTTTTTTTTCTAAGTGTCTGATCGAGAGAAGGAAAAAGAGGTGATTTTTAGCCACTCTCGATTTTGTACTTAGAAAAAATCCAAATTTTTTTTTTTTTTTTTTCCGTTTTTTTTCTAAGTGTCTGATCGAGAGAAGGAAAAAGAGGTGATTTTTAGCCACTCTCGATTTTGTACTTAGAAAAAATCCAAATTTTTTTTTTTTTTTTTTCCGTTTTTTTTCTAAGTGTCTGATCGAGAGAAGGAAAAAGAGGTGATTTTTAGCCACTCTCGATTTTGTACTTAGAAAAAATCCAAATTTTTTTTTTTTTTTTTTCCGTTTTTTTTCTAAGTGTCTGATCGAGAGAAGGAAAAAGAGGTGATTTTTAGCCTCTCTTGATTTTGTACTTAGAAAAAATCCATTTTTTTTTATTTTTTTTTCATTTTTTTTTCTAAGTGTCTGATCGAGAGAAGGAAAAAGAGGTGATTTTTAGCCTCTCTCGATTTTGTACTTAGAAAAAATCCAAATTTTTTTTTTTTTTTCCGTTTTTTTTCTAAGTGTCTGATCGAGAGAAGGAAAAAGAGGTGATTTTTAGCCACTCTCGATTTTGTACTTAGAAAAAATCCAAATTTTTTTTTTTTTTTTTTCCGTTTTTTTTCTAAGTGTCTGATCGAGAGAAGGAAAAAGAGGTGATTTTTAGCCACTCTCGATTTTGTACTTAGAAAAAATCCAAATTTTTTTTTTTTTTTTTTCCGTTTTTTTTCTAAGTGTCTGATCGAGAGAAGGAAAAAGAGGTGATTTTTAGCCTCTCTTGATTTTGTACTTAGAAAAAATCCATTTTTTTTTATTTTTTTTTCATTTTTTTTTCTAAGTGTCTGATCGAGAGAAGGAAAAAGAGGTGATTTTTAGCCTCTCTCGATTTTGTACTTAGAAAAAATCCAATTTTTTTTTTTTTTTTCCGTTTTTTTTCTAAGTGTCTGATCGAGAGAAGGAAAAAGAGGTGATTTTTAGCCTCTCTTGATTTTGTACTTAGAAAAAATCCATTTTTTTTTATTTTTTTTTCATTTTTTTTTCTAAGTGTCTGATCGAGAGAAGGAAAAAGAGGTGATTTTTAGCCTCTCTCGATTTTGTACTTAGAAAAAATCCAAATTTTTTTTTTTTTTTCCGTTTTTTTTCTAAGTGTCTGATCGAGAGAAGGAAAAAGAGGTGATTTTTAGCCACTCTCGATTTTGTACTTAGAAAAAATCCAAATTTTTTTTTTTTTTTTTTCCGTTTTTTTTCTAAGTGTCTGATCGAGAGAAGGAAAAAGAGGTGATTTTTAGCCACTCTCGATTTTGTACTTAGAAAAAATCCAAATTTTTTTTTTTTTTTTTCCGTTTTTTTTCTAAGTGTCTGATCGAGAGAAGGAAAAAGAGGTGATTTTTAGCCTCTCTTGATTTTGTACTTAGAAAAAATCCATTTTTTTTTATTTTTTTTTCATTTTTTTTTCTAAGTGTCTGATCGAGAGAAGGAAAAAGAGGTGATTTTTAGCCTCTCTCGATTTTGTACTTAGAAAAAATCCAATTTTTTTTTTTTTTTTCCGTTTTTTTTCTAAGTGTCTGATCGAGAGAAGGAAAAAGAGGTGATTTTTAGCCTCTCTCGATTTTGTACTTAGAAAAAATCCAAATTTTTTTTTTTTTTTTTTCCGTTTTTTTTCTAAGTGTCTGATCGAGAGAAGGAAAAAGAGGTGATTTTTAGCCTCTCTCGATTTTGTACTTAGAAAAAATCCAAATTTTTTTTTTTTTTTTTTCATTTTTTTTTCTAAGTGTCTGATCGAGAGAAGGAAAAAGAGGTGATTTTTAGCCACTCTCGATTTTGTACTTAGAAAAAATTCAAATTTTTTTTTTTTTTTTTCCGTTTTATTTCTAAGTGTCTGATCGAGAGAAGGAAAAAGAGGTGATTTTTAGCCTCTCTCGATTTTGTACTTAGAAAAAATCCAAATTGTTTTTTTTTTTTTTTCCATTTTTTTTCTAAGTGTCTGATCGAGAGAAGGAAAAAGAGGTGATTTTTAGCCACTCTCGATTTTGTACTTAGAAAAAATCCAAATTTTTTTTTTTTTTTTTCCGTTTTTTTTCTAAGTGTCTGATCGAGAGAAGGAAAAAGAGGTGATTTTTAGCCACTCTCGATTTTGTACTTAGAAAAAATCCAATTTTTTTTTTTTTTTTTTCCGTTTTTTTTCTAAGTGTCTGATCGAGAGAAGGAAAAAGAGGTGATTTTTAGCCACTCTCGATTTTGTACTTAGAAAAAATCCAATTTTTTTTTCTTTTTTTTTTCCGTTTTTTCTCTAAGTGTCTGATCGAGAGAAGGAAAAAGAGGTGATTTTTAGCCACTCTCGATTTTGTACTTAGAAAAAAATCCAAATTTTTTTTTTATTTTTTTCCGTTTTTTTTCTAAGTGTCTGATCGAGAGAAGGAAAAAGAGGTGATTTTTAGCCTCTCTTGATTTTGTACTTAGAAAAAATCCAATTTTTTTTTTTTTTTTTCTTTTTTTTTTCTAAGTGTCTGATCGAGAGAAGGAAAAAGAGGTGATTTTTAGCCACTCTCGATTTTGTACTTAGAAAAAATCCAAATTTTTTTTTTTTTTTTTCCGTTTTTTTTCTAAGTGTCTGATCGAGAGAAGGAAAAAGAGGTGATTTTTAGCCACTCTCGATTTTGTACTTAGAAAAAATCCAATTTTTTTTTTTTTTTTTTCCGTTTTTTTTCTAAGTGTCTGATCGAGAGAAGGAAAAAGAGGTGATTTTTAGCCACTCTCGATTTTGTACTTAGAAAAAATCAAATTTTTTTTTTTTTTTTTTCCGTTTTTTTTCTAAGTGTCTGATCGAGAGAAGGAAAAAGAGGTGATTTTTAGCCACTCTCGATTTTGTACTTAGAAAAAATCCAAATTTTTTTTATTTTTTTTTCCGTTTTATTTCTTAAGTGTCTGATCGAGAGAAGGAAAAAGAGGTGATTTTTAGCCACTCTCGATTTTGTACTTAGAAAAAATCCAAATTTTTTTTTTTTTTTTTCATTTTTTTTTCTAAGTGTCTGATCGAGAGAAGGAAAAAGAGGTGATTTTTAGCCTCTCTCGATTTTGTACTTAGAAAATATCCAAATTTTTTTTTTTTTTTTTCCGTTTTTTTTCTAAGTGTCTGATCGAGAGAAGGAAAAAGAGGTGATTTTTAGCCTCTCTCGATTTTGTACTTAGAAAAAATCCAAATTTTTTTTTTTTTTTTTCCGTTTTTTTTCTAAGTGTCTGATCGAGAAAAGGAAAAAGAGGTGATTTTTAGCCTCTCTCGATTTTGTACTTAGAAAAAATCCAATTTTTTTTTTTTTTTTTTCCGTTTTTTTTCTAAGTGTCTGATCGAGAGAAGGAAAAAGAGGTGATTTTTAGCCTCTCTCGATTTTGTACTTAGAAAAAATCCAATTTTTTTTTTTTTTTTCCGTTTTTTTTCTAAGTGTCTGATCGAGAGAAGGAAAAAGAGGTGATTTTTAGCCACTCTCGATTTTGTACTTAGAAAAAATCCAAATTTTTTTTTTTTTTTTCCGTTTTTTTTCTAAGTGTCTGATCGAGAGAAGGAAAAAGAGGTGATTTTTAGCCTCTCTTGATTCTGTACTTAGAAAAAATCCAATTTTTTTTTTTTTTTTTTTTTTTTTTTCTAAGTGTCTGATCGAGAGAAGGAAAAAGAGGTGATTTTTAGCCACTCTCGATTTTGTACTTAGAAAAAATCCAAATTTTTTTTTTTTTTTTCCCGTTTTTTTTCTAAGTGTCTGATCGAGAGAAGGAAAAAGAGGTGATTTTTAGCCACTCTCGATTTTGTACTTAGAAAAAATCAAATTTTTTTTTTTTTTTTTTCCGTTTTTTTTCTAAGTGTCTGATCGAGAGAAGGAAAAAGAGGTGATTTTTAGCCACTCTCGATTTTGTACTTAGAAAAAATCCAAATTTTTTTTTTTTTTTTTCCGTTTTTTTTCTAAGTGTCTGATCGAGAGAAGGAAAAAGAGGTGATTTTTAGCCACTCTCGATTTTGTACTTAGAAAAAATCCAATTTTTTTTTTTTTTTTTTTCCGTTTTTTTTCTAAGTGTCTGATCGAGAGAAGGAAAAAGAGGTGATTTTTAGCTACTCTCGATTTTGTACTTAGAAAAAATCCAAATTTTTTTTTTTTTTTTTTCCGTTTTTTTTCTAAGTGTCTGATCGAGAGAAGGAAAAAGAGGTGATTTTTAGCCTCTCTTGATTCTGTACTTAGAAAAAATCCAATTTTTTTTTTTTTTTTTTTTTTTTTTTCTAAGTGTCTGATCGAGAGAAGGAAAAAGAGGTGATTTTTAGCCACTCTCGATTTTGTACTTAGAAAAAATCCAAATTTTTTTTTTTTTTTTCCCGTTTTTTTTCTAAGTGTCTGATCGAGAGAAGGAAAAAGAGGTGATTTTTAGCCACTCTCGATTTTGTACTTAGAAAAAATCAAATTTTTTTTTTTTTTTTTTCCGTTTTTTTTCTAAGTGTCTGATCGAGAGAAGGAAAAAGAGGTGATTTTAGCCACTCTCGATTTTGTACTTAGAAAAAATCCAAATTTTTTTTTTTTTTTTTCCGTTTTTTTTCTAAGTGTCTGATCGAGAGAAGGAAAAAGAGGTGATTTTTAGCCACTCTCGATTTTGTACTTAGAAAAAATCCAATTTTTTTTTTTTTTTTTTTCCGTTTTTTTTCTAAGTGTCTGATCGAGAGAAGGAAAAAGAGGTGATTTTTAGCTACTCTCGATTTTGTACTTAGAAAAAATCCAAATTTTTTTTTTTTTTTTTTCCGTTTTTTTTCTAAGTGTCTGATCGAGAGAAGGAAAAAGAGGTGATTTTTAGCCTCTCTTGATTTTGTACTTAGAAAAAATCCATTTTTTTTTTTTTTTTTTTCATTTTTTTTTCTAAGTGTCTGATCGAGAGAAGGAAAAAGAGGTGATTTTTAGCCTCTCTCGATTTTGTACTTAGAAAAAATCCAAATTTTTTTTTTTTTTTCCGTTTTTTTTCTAAGTGTCTGATCGAGAGAAGGAAAAAGAGGTGATTTTTAGCCTCTCTCGATTTTGTACTTAGAAAAAATCCAAATTTTTTTTTTTTTTTTTTCCGTTTTTTTTCTAAGTGTCTGATCGAGAGAAGGAAAAAGAGGTGATTTTTAGCCTCTCTCGATTTTGTACTTAGAAAAAATCCAAATTTTTTATTTTTTTTTTCATTTTTTTTTCTAAGTGTCTGATCGAGAGAAGGAAAAAGAGGTGATTTTTAGCCACTCTCGATTTGTACTTAGAAAAAATCCAATTTTTTTTTTTTTTTTTTCCGTTTTTTCTCTAAGTGTCTGATCGAGAGAAGGAAAAAGAGGTGATTTTTAGCCACTCTCGATTTTGTACTTAGAAAAAAATCCAAATTTTTTTTTTTTTTTTTTTTCCGTTTTTTTTCTAAGTGTCTGATCGAGAGAAGGAAAAAGAGGTGATTTTTAGCCTCTCTTGATTTTGTACTTAGAAAAAATCCATTTTTTTTTTTTTTTTTTCTTTTTTTTTTCTAAGTGTCTGATCGAGAGAAGGAAAAAGAGGTGATTTTTAGCCACTCTCGATTTTGTACTTAGAAAAAATCCCAATTTTTTTTTTTTTTTTTCCGTTTTTTTCTAAGTGTCTGATCGAGAGAAGGAAAAAGAGGTGATTTTTAGCCACTCTCGATTTTGTACTTAGAAAAAATCCAATTTTTTTTTTTTTTTTTTCCGTTTTTTTTCTAAGTGTCTGATCGAGAGAAGGAAAAAGAGGTGATTTTTAGCCACTCTCGATTTTGTACTTAGAAAAAATCCAATTTTTTTTTTTTTTTTTTTCCGTTTTTTTCTAAGTGTCTGATCGAGAGAAGGAAAAAGAGGTGATTTTTAGCCACTCTCGATTTTGTACTTAGAAAAAATCCAAATTTTTTTTTTTTTTTTTCCGTTTTTTTCTAAGTGTCTGATCGAGAGAAGGAAAAAGAGGTGATTTTTAGCCACTCTCGATTTTGTACTTAGAAAAAATCAAATTTTTTTTTTTTTTTTTTCCGTTTTTTTTCTAAGTGTCTGATCGAGAGAAGGAAAAAGAGGTGATTTTTAGCCACTCTCGATTTTGTACTTAGAAAAATCCAAATTTTTTTTTTTTTTTTTCCGTTTTTTTCTAAGTGTCTGATCGAGAGAAGGAAAAAGAGGTGATTTTTAGCCACTCTCGATTTTGTACTTAGAAAAAATCAATTTTTTTTTTTTTTTTTTCCGTTTTTTTTCTAAGTGTCTGATCGAGAGAAGGAAAAAGAGGTGATTTTTAGCTACTCTCGATTTTGTACTTAGAAAAATCCAAATTTTTTTTTTTTTTTTTCCGTTTTTTTCTAAGTGTCTGATCGAGAGAAGGAAAAAGAGGTGATTTTTAGCCTCTCTTGATTCTGTACTTAGAAAAAATCCAATTTTTTTTTTTTTTTTTTTTTTTTTTCTAAGTGTCTGATCGAGAGAAGGAAAAAGAGGTGATTTTTAGCCACTCTCGATTTTGTACTTAGAAAAAATCCAAATTTTTTTTTTTTTTTTCCCGTTTTTTTTCTAAGTGTCTGATCGAGAGAAGGAAAAAAGAGGTGATTTTTAGCCACTCTCGATTTTGTACTTAGAAAAAATCAAATTTTTTTTTTTTTTTTTCCGTTTTTTTTCTAAGTGTCTGATCGAGAGAAGGAAAAAGAGGTGATTTTTAGCCACTCTCGATTTTGTACTTAGAAAAAATCCAAATTTTTTTTTTTTTTTTTCCGTTTTTTTTCTAAGTGTCTGATCGAGAGAAGGAAAAAGAGGTGATTTTTAGCCACTCTCGATTTGTACTTAGAAAAAATCCAATTTTTTTTTTTTTTTTTTCCGTTTTTTTCTAAGTGTCTGATCGAGAGAAGGAAAAAGAGGTGATTTTTAGCTACTCTCGATTTTGTACTTAGAAAAAATCCAAATTTTTTTTTTTTTTTTTTCCGTTTTTTTTCTAAGTGTCTGATCGAGAGAAGGAAAAAGAGGTGATTTTTAGCCTCTCTCGATTTTGTACTTAGAAAAAATCCAATTTTTTTTTTTTTTTTCCGTTTTTTTTCTAAGTGTCTGATCGAGAGAAGGAAAAAGAGGTGATTTTTAGCCACTCTCGATTTTGTACTTAGAAAAAATCCAAATTTTTTTTTTTTTTTCCGTTTTTTTTCTAAGTGTCTGATCGAGAGAAGGAAAAAGAGGTGATTTTTAGCCTCTCTTGATTCTGTACTTAGAAAAAATCCAATTTTTTTTTTTTTTTTTTTTTTTTTTCTAAGTGTCTGATCGAGAGAAGGAAAAAGAGGTGATTTTTAGCCACTCTCGATTTTGTACTTAGAAAAAATCCAAATTTTTTTTTTTTTTTCCCCGTTTTTTTTCTAAGTGTCTGATCGAGAGAAGGAAAAAGAGGTGATTTTTAGCCACTCTCGATTTTGTACTTAGAAAAAATCAAATTTTTTTTTTTTTTTTTCCGTTTTTTTTCTAAGTGTCTGATCGAGAGAAGGAAAAAGAGGTGATTTTAGCTACTCTCGATTTTGTACTTAGAAAAAATCCAAATTTTTTTTTTTTTTTTTTCCGTTTTTTTTCTAAGTGTCTGATCGAGAGAAGGAAAAAGAGGTGATTTTTAGCCACTCTCGATTTTGTACTTAGAAAAAATCCAATTTTTTTTTTTTTTTTTTTCCGTTTTTTTTCTAAGTGTCTGATCGAGAGAAGGAAAAAGAGGTGATTTTTAGCTACTCTCGATTTTGTACTTAGAAAAAATCCAAATTTTTTTTTTTTTTTTTTCCGTTTTTTTCTAAGTGTCTGATCGAGAGAAGGAAAAAGAGGTGATTTTTAGCCTCTCTTGATTCTGTACTTAGAAAAAATCAATTTTTTTTTTTTTTTTTTTTTTTTTTTCTAAGTGTCTGATCGAGAGAAGGAAAAAGAGGTGATTTTTAGCCACTCTCGATTTTGTACTTAGAAAAAATCCAAATTTTTTTTTTTTTTTTCCCGTTTTTTTTCTAAGTGTCTGATCGAGAGAAGGAAAAGAGGTGATTTTTAGCCACTCTCGATTTTGTACTTAGAAAAAATCAAATTTTTTTTTTTTTTTTTCCGTTTTTTTTCTAAGTGTCTGATCGAGAGAAGGAAAAAGAGGTGATTTTTAGCCACTCTCGATTTTGTACTTAGAAAAAATCCAAATTTTTTTTTTTTTTTTCCGTTTTTTTTCTAAGTGTCTGATCGAGAGAAGGAAAAAGAGGTGATTTTTAGCCACTCTCGATTTTGTACTTAGAAAAAATCCAATTTTTTTTTTTTTTTTTTTCCGTTTTTTTTCTAAGTGTCTGATCGAGAGAAGGAAAAAGAGGTGATTTTTAGCTACTCTCGATTTTGTACTTAGAAAAAATCCAAATTTTTTTTTTTTTTTTTTCCGTTTTTTTTCTAAGTGTCTGATCGAGAGAAGGAAAAAGAGGTGATTTTTAGCCTCTCTTGATTTTGTACTTAGAAAAAATCCATTTTTTTTTTTTTTTTTCATTTTTTTTTCTAAGTGTCTGATCGAGAGAAGGAAAAAGAGGTGATTTTTAGCCTCTCTCGATTTTGTACTTAGAAAAAATCCAAATTTTTTTTTTTTTTTCCGTTTTTTTTCTAAGTGTCTGATCGAGAGAAGGAAAAAGAGGTGATTTTTAGCCTCTCTCGATTTTGTACTTAGAAAAAATCCAAATTTTTTTTTTTTTTTTTTTTCCGTTTTTTTTCTAAGTGTCTGATCGAGAGAAGGAAAAAGAGGTGATTTTTAGCCTCTCTCGATTTTGTACTTAGAAAAAATCCAAATTTTTTATTTTTTTTTTCATTTTTTTTTCTAAGTGTCTGATCGAGAGAAGGAAAAAGAGGTGATTTTTAGCCACTCTCGATTTTGTACTTAGAAAAAATCCAATTTTTTTTTTTTTTTTTCCGTTTTTTCTCTAAGTGTCTGATCGAGAGAAGGAAAAAAGAGGTGATTTTTAGCCACTCTCGATTTTGTACTTAGAAAAAAATCCAAATTTTTTTTTTTTTTTTTTTTCCGTTTTTTTTCTAAGTGTCTGATCGAGAGAAGGAAAAAGAGGTGATTTTTAGCCTCTCTTGATTTTGTACTTAGAAAAAATCCATTTTTTTTTTTTTTTTTTCTTTTTTTTTTCTAAGTGTCTGATCGAGAGAAGGAAAAAGAGGTGATTTTTAGCCACTCTCGATTTTGTACTTAGAAAAAATCCCAATTTTTTTTTTTTTTTTTCCGTTTTTTTTCTAAGTGTCTGATCGAGAGAAGGAAAAAGAGGTGATTTTTAGCCACTCTCGATTTTGTACTTAGAAAAAATCCAATTTTTTTTTTTTTTTTTTCCGTTTTTTTTCTAAGTGTCTGATCGAGAGAAGGAAAAAGAGGTGATTTTTAGCCACTCTCGATTTTGTACTTAGAAAAAATCCAATTTTTTTTTTTTTTTTTTCCGTTTTTTTTCTAAGTGTCTGATCGAGAGAAGGAAAAAGAGGTGATTTTTAGCCACTCTCGATTTTGTACTTAGAAAAAATCCAAATTTTTTTTTTTTTTTTTCCGTTTTTTTTCTAAGTGTCTGATCGAGAGAAGGAAAAAGAGGTGATTTTTAGCCTCTCTCGATTTGATTTTTAGCCTCTCTCGATTTTGTACTTAGAAAAAATCCAAATTTTTTTTTTTTTTTTTCCGTTTTTTTTTCTAAGTGTCTGATCGAGAAAAGGAAAAAGAGGTGATTTTTAGCCTCTCTCGATTTTGTACTTAGAAAAAATCCAAATTTTTTTTTTTTTTTTTCCGTTTTTTTTCTAAGTGTCTGATCGAGAGAAGGAAAAAGAGGTGATTTTTAGCCTCTCTCGATTTTGTACTTAGAAAAAATCCAAATATTTTTTTTTTTTTTCCGTTTTTTTTCTAAGTGTCTGATCGAGAGAAGGAAAAAGAGGTGATTTTTAGCCACTCTCAATTTTGTACTTAGAAAAAATCCAAATTTTTTTTTTTTTTTTCCGTTTTTTTTCTAAGTGTCTGATCGAGAGAAGGAAAAATAGGTGATTTTTAGCCACTCTCGATTTTGTACTTAGAAAAAATCCAAATTTTTTTTTTTTTTTTTCCGTTTTTTCTCTAAGTGTCTGATCGAGAGAAGGAAAAAGAGGTGATTTTTAGCCACTCTCGATTTTGTACTTAGAAAAAAATCCAATTTTTTTTTTTTTTTTTTCCGTTTTTTTTCTAAGTGTCTGATCGAGAGAAGGAAAAAGAGGTGATTTTTAGCCTCTCTTGATTTTGTACTTAGAAAAAATCCAATTTTTTTTTTTTTTTTTCATTTTTTTTTCTAAGTGTCTGATCGAGAGAAGGAAAAAGAGGTGATTTTTAGCCACTCTCGATTTTGTACTTAGAAAAAATCCAAATTTTTTTTTTTTTTTTTCCGTTTTTTTTCTAAGTGTCTGATCGAGAGAAGGAAAAAGAGGTGATTTTTAGCCACTCTCGATTTTGTACTTAGAAAAAATCCAATTTTTTTTTTTTTTTTTCCGTTTTTTTTCTAAGTGTCTGATCGAGAGAAGGAAAAAGAGGTGATTTTTAGCCACTCTCGATTTTGTACTTAGAAAAAATCCAAATTTTTTTTTTTTTTTTTTCCGTTTTTTTTCTAAGTGTCTGATCGAGAGAAGGAAAAAGAGGTGATTTTTAGCCACTCTCGATTTTGTACTTAGAAAAAATCCAAATTTTTTTTTTTTTTTTTTCCTCTGTTTTTTTTCTAAGTGTCTGATCGAGAGAAGGAAAAAGAGGTGATTTTTAGCCACTCTCGATTTTGTACTTAGAAAAAATCCAATTTTTTTTTTTTTTTTTTTCCGTTTTTTTTCTAAGTGTCTGATCGAGAGAAGGAAAAAGAGGTGATTTTTAGCCTCTCTTGATTTTGTACTTAGAAAAAATCCATTTTTTTTTTTTTTTTTTTCATTTTTTTTTCTAAGTGTCTGATCGAGAGAAGGAAAAAGAGGTGATTTTTAGCCTCTCTCGATTTTGTACTTAGAAAAAATCCAATTTTTTTTTTTTTTTCCGTTTTTTTTTCTAAGTGTCTGATCGAGAGAAGGAAAAAGAGGTGATTTTTAGCCTCTCTCGATTTTGTACTTAGAAAAAATCCAAATTTTTTTTTTTTTTTTTTCCGTTTTTTTTCTAAGTGTCTGATCGAGAGAAGGAAAAAGAGGTGATTTTTAGCCTCTCTCGATTTTGTACTTAGAAAAAATCCAAATTTTTTATTTTTTTTTTTCATTTTTTTTTCTAAGTGTCTGATCGAGAGAAGGAAAAAGAGGTGATTTTTAGCCACTCTAAATTTTGTACTTAGAAAAAATCCAAATTTTTTTTTTTTTTTTCCCGTTTTATTTCTAAGTGTCTGATCGAGAGAAGGAAAAAGAGGTGATTTTTAGCCTCTCTCGATTTTGTACTTAGAAAAAATCCAATTTTTTTTTTTTTTTTTTCCGTTATTTTTCTAAGTGTCTGATCGAGAGAAGGAAAAAGAGGTGATTTTTAGCCTCTCTCGATTTTGTACTTAAAAAAATTCCAAATTGTTTTTTTTTTTTTTCCATTTTTTTTCTAAGTGTCTGATCGAGAGAAGGAAAAAGAGGTGATTTTTAGCCACTCTCGATTTTGTACTTAGAAAAAATCCAAATTTTTTTTTTTTTTTTTTCCGTTTTTTTTCTAAGTGTCTGATCGAGAAAAGGAAAAAGAGGTGATTTTTAGCCACTCTCGATTTTGTACTTAGAAAAAATCCAATTTTATTTATTTTTTTTCCCGTTTTTTTTCTAAGTGTCTGATCGAGAGAAGGAAAAAGAGGTGATTTTTAGCCACTCTCGATTTTGTACTTAGAAAAAATCCAATTTTTTTTTTTTTTTTTTCCGTTTTTTTTCTAAGTGTCTGATCGAGAGAAGGAAAAAGAGGTGATTTTTAGCCTCTCTTGATTCTGTACTTAGAAAAAAATCCAATTTTTTTTTTTTTTTTTTTTTTTTTTTCTAAGTGTCTGATCGAGAGAAGGAAAAAGAGGTGATTTTTAGCCACTCTCGATTTTGTACTTAGAAAAAATCCAAATTTTTTTTTTTTTTTCCCGTTTTTTTTCTAAGTGTCTGATCGAGAGAAGGAAAAAGAGGTGATTTTTAGCCACTCTCGATTTTGTACTTAGAAAAAATCAAATTTTTTTTTTTTTTTTTTCCGTTTTTTTTCTAAGTGTCTGATCGAGAGAAGGAAAAAGAGGTGATTTTTAGCCACTCTCGATTTTGTACTTAGAAAAAATCCAAATTTTTTTTATTTTTTTTTCCGTTTTTTTTCTAAGTGTCTGATCGAGAGAAGGAAAAAGAGGTGATTTTTAGCCACTCTCGATTTTGTACTTAGAAAAAATCCAAATTTTTTTTTTTTTTTTTCATTTTTTTTTCTAAGTGTCTGATCGAGAGAAGGAAAAAGAGGTGATTTTTAGCCTCTCTCGATTTTGTACTTAGAAAATATCCAAATTTTTTTTTTTTTTTTTCCGTTTTTTTTCTAAGTGTCTGATCGAGAGAAGGAAAAAGAGGTGATTTTTAGCCTCTCTCGATTTTGTACTTAGAAAAAATCCAAATTTTTTTTTTTTTTTTTCCGTTTTTTTTCTAAGTGTCTGATCGAGAAAAGGAAAAAGAGGTGATTTTTAGCCTCTCTCGATTTTGTACTTAGAAAAAATCCAAATTTTTTTTTTTTTTTTTCCGTTTTTTTTCTAAGTGTCTGATCGAGAGAAGGAAAAAGAGGTGATTTTTAGCCTCTCTCGATTTTGTACTTAGAAAAAATCCAATTTTTTTTTTTTTTTTCCGTTTTTTTTCTAAGTGTCTGATCGAGAGAAGGAAAAAGAGGTGATTTTTAGCCACTCTCGATTTTGTACTTAGAAAAAATCCAAATTTTTTTTTTTTTTTTCCGTTTTTTTTCTAAGTGTCTGATCGAGAGAAGGAAAAAGAGGTGATTTTTAGCCACTCTCGATTTTGTACTTAGAAAAAATCCAAATTTTTTTTTTTTTTTTTCCGTTTTTTCTCTAAGTGTCTGATCGAGAGAAGGAAAAAGAGGTGATTTTTAGCCACTCTCGATTTTGTACTTAGAAAAAAATCCAAATTTTTTTTTTTTTTTGTCCGTTTTTTTTCTAAGTGTCTGATCGAGAGAAGGAAAAAGAGGTGATTTTTAGCCTCTCTTGATTTTGTACTTAGAAAAAATCCAATTTTTATTTTTTTTTTTCATTTTTTTTTCTAAGTGTCTGATCGAGAGAAGGAAAAAGAGGTGATTTTTAGCCACTCTCGATTTTGTACTTAGAAAAAATCCAAATTTTTTTTTTTTTTTTTCCGTTTTTTTTCTAAGTGTCTGATCGAGAGAAGGAAAAAGAGGTGATTTTTAGCCACTCTCGATTTTGTACTTAGAAAAAATCCAATTTTTTTTTTCCGTTTTTTTTCCGTTTTTTTTCTAAGTGTCTGATCGAGAGAAGGAAAAAGAGGTGATTTTTAGCCACTCTCGATTTTGTACTTAGAAAAAATCCAAATTTTTTTTTTTTTTTTTTCCGTTTTTTTTCTAAGTGTCTGATCGAGAGAAGGAAAAAGAGGTGATTTTTAGCCACTCTCGATTTTGTACTTAGAAAAAATCCAAATTTTTTTTTTTTTTTTTTCCGTTTTTTTTCTAAGTGTCTGATCGAGAGAAGGAAAAAGAGGTGATTTTTAGCCACTCTCGATTTTGTACTTAGAAAAAATCCAAATTTTTTTTTTTTTTTTTTCCGTTTTTTTTCTAAGTGTCTGATCGAGAGAAGGAAAAAGAGGTGATTTTTAGCCTCTCTTGATTTTGTACTTAGAAAAAATCCATTTTTTTTTATTTTTTTTTCATTTTTTTTTCTAAGTGTCTGATCGAGAGAAGGAAAAAGAGGTGATTTTTAGCCTCTCTCGATTTTGTACTTAGAAAAAATCCAAATTTTTTTTTTTTTTTTCCGTTTTTTTTCTAAGTGTCTGATCGAGAGAAGGAAAAAGAGGTGATTTTTAGCCACTCTCGATTTTGTACTTAGAAAAAATCCAAATTTTTTTTTTTTTTTTTTCCGTTTTTTTTCTAAGTGTCTGATCGAGAGAAGGAAAAAGAGGTGATTTTTAGCCACTCTCGATTTTGTACTTAGAAAAAATCCAAATTTTTTTTTTTTTTTTTTCCGTTTTTTTTCTAAGTGTCTGATCGAGAGAAGGAAAAAGAGGTGATTTTTAGCCTCTCTTGATTTTGTACTTAGAAAAAATCCATTTTTTTTTATTTTTTTTTCATTTTTTTTTCTAAGTGTCTGATCGAGAGAAGGAAAAAGAGGTGATTTTTAGCCTCTCTCGATTTTGTACTTAGAAAAAATCCAATTTTTTTTTTTTTTTTCCGTTTTTTTTCTAAGTGTCTGATCGAGAGAAGGAAAAAGAGGTGATTTTTAGCCTCTCTCGATTTTGTACTTAGAAAAAATCCAAATTTTTTTTTTTTTTTTTTCCGTTTTTTTTCTAAGTGTCTGATCGAGAGAAGGAAAAAGAGGTGATTTTTAGCCTCTCTCGATTTTGTACTTAGAAAAAATCCAAATTTTTTTTTTTTTTTTTTCATTTTTTTTTCTAAGTGTCTGATCGAGAGAAGGAAAAAGAGGTGATTTTTAGCCACTCTCGATTTTGTACTTAGAAAAAATTCAAATTTTTTTTTTTTTTTTTCCGTTTTATTTCTAAGTGTCTGATCGAGAGAAGGAAAAAGAGGTGATTTTTAGCCTCTCTCGATTTTGTACTTAGAAAAAATCCAAATTGTTTTTTTTTTTTTTTCCATTTTTTTTCTAAGTGTCTGATCGAGAGAAGGAAAAAGAGGTGATTTTTAGCCACTCTCGATTTTGTACTTAGAAAAAATCCAAATTTTTTTTTTTTTTTTTCCGTTTTTTTTCTAAGTGTCTGATCGAGAGAAGGAAAAAGAGGTGATTTTTAGCCACTCTCGATTTTGTACTTAGAAAAAATCCAATTTTTTTTTTTTTTTTTTCCGTTTTTTTTCTAAGTGTCTGATCGAGAGAAGGAAAAAGAGGTGATTTTTAGCCACTCTCGATTTTGTACTTAGAAAAAATCCAATTTTTTTTTCTTTTTTTTTTCCGTTTTTTCTCTAAGTGTCTGATCGAGAGAAGGAAAAAGAGGTGATTTTTAGCCACTCTCGATTTTGTACTTAGAAAAAAATCCAAATTTTTTTTTTATTTTTTTCCGTTTTTTTTCTAAGTGTCTGATCGAGAGAAGGAAAAAGAGGTGATTTTTAGCCTCTCTTGATTTTGTACTTAGAAAAAATCCAATTTTTTTTTTTTTTTTTCTTTTTTTTTTCTAAGTGTCTGATCGAGAGAAGGAAAAAGAGGTGATTTTTAGCCACTCTCGATTTTGTACTTAGAAAAAATCCAAATTTTTTTTTTTTTTTTTCCGTTTTTTTTCTAAGTGTCTGATCGAGAGAAGGAAAAAGAGGTGATTTTTAGCCACTCTCGATTTTGTACTTAGAAAAAATCCAATTTTTTTTTTTTTTTTTTCCGTTTTTTTTCTAAGTGTCTGATCGAGAGAAGGAAAAAGAGGTGATTTTTAGCCACTCTCGATTTTGTACTTAGAAAAAATCCAATTTTTTTTTTTTTTTTTTTCCGTTTTTTTTCTAAGTGTCTGATCGAGAGAAGGAAAAAGAGGTGATTTTTAGCCACTCTCGATTTTGTACTTAGAAAAAATCCAAATTTTTTTTTTTTTTTTTCATTTTTTTTTCTAAGTGTCTGATCGAGAGAAGGAAAAAGAGGTGATTTTTAGCCTCTCTCGATTTTGTACTTAGAAAAAATCCAAATTTTATTTATTTTTTTTCAGTTTTTTTTCTAAGTGTCTGATCGAGAGAAGGAAAAAGAGGTGATTTTTAGCCTCTCTCGATTTTGTACTTAGAAAAAATCCAAATTTTTTTTTTTTTTTTTCCGTTTTTTTTCTAAGTGTCTGATCGAGAAAAGGAAAAAGAGGTGATTTTTAGCCTCTCTCGATTTTGTACTTAGAAAAAATCCAAATTTTTTTTTTTTTTTTTCCGTTTTTTTTCTAAGTGTCTGATCGAGAGAAGGAAAAAGAGGTGATTTTTAGCCTCTCTCGATTTTGTACTTAGAAAAAATCCAATTTTTTTTTTTTTTTTTCCGTTTTTTTTCTAAGTGTCTGATCGAGAGAAGGAAAAAGAGGTGATTTTTAGCCACTCTCGATTTTGTACTTAGAAAAAATCCAAATTTTTTTTTTTTTTTTTTCCGTTTTTTTTCTAAGTGTCTGATCGAGAGAAGGAAAAAGAGGTGATTTTTAGCCTCTCTTGATTTTGTACTTAGAAAAAATCCAATTTTTTTTTTTTTTTTTCTTTTTTTTTTCTAAGTGTCTGATCGAGAGAAGGAAAAAGAGGTGATTTTTAGCCACTCTCGATTTTGTACTTAGAAAAAATCCAAATTTTTTTTTTTTTTTTTCCGTTTTTTTTCTAAGTGTCTGATCGAGAGAAGGAAAAAGAGGTGATTTTTAGCCACTCTCGATTTTGTACTTAGAAAAAATCCAATTTTTTTTTTTTTTTTTTCCGTTTTTTTTCTAAGTGTCTGATCGAGAGAAGGAAAAAGAGGTGATTTTTAGCCACTCTCGATTTTGTACTTAGAAAAAATCCAATTTTTTTTTTTTTTTTTTCCGTTTTTTTTCTAAGTGTCTGATCGAGAGAAGGAAAAAGAGGTGATTTTTAGCCACTCTCGATTTTGTACTTAGAAAAAATCCAAATTTTTTTTTTTTTTTTTCATTTTTTTTTCTAAGTGTCTGATCGAGAGAAGGAAAAAGAGGTGATTTTTAGCCTCTCTCGATTTTGTACTTAGAAAAAATCCAAATTTTATTTATTTTTTTTCAGTTTTTTTTCTAAGTGTCTGATCGAGAGAAGGAAAAAGAGGTGATTTTTAGCCTCTCTCGATTTTGTACTTAGAAAAAATCCAAATTTTTTTTTTTTTTTTTCCGTTTTTTTTCTAAGTGTCTGATCGAGAAAAGGAAAAAGAGGTGATTTTTAGCCTCTCTCGATTTTGTACTTAGAAAAAATCCAAATTTTTTTTTTTTTTTTTCCGTTTTTTTTCTAAGTGTCTGATCGAGAGAAGGAAAAAGAGGTGATTTTTAGCCTCTCTCGATTTTGTACTTAGAAAAAATCCAATTTTTTTTTTTTTTTTTCCGTTTTTTTTCTAAGTGTCTGATCGAGAGAAGGAAAAAGAGGTGATTTTTAGCCACTCTCGATTTTGTACTTAGAAAAAATCCAAATTTTTTTTTTTTTTTTTTCCGTTTTTTCTCTAAGTGTCTGATCGAGAGAAGGAAAAAGAGGTGATTTTTAGCCACTCTCGATTTTGTACTTAGAAAAAATCCAATTTTTTTTTTTTTTTTTTTCCGTTTTTTTTCTAAGTGTCTGATCGAGAGAAGGAAAAAGAGGTGATTTTTAGCCACTCTCGATTTTGTACTTAGAAAAAATCCAAATTTTTTTTTTTTTTTTCATTTTTTTGTCTAAGTGTCTGATCGAGAGAAGGAAAAAGAGGTGATTTTTAGCCTCTCTCGATTTTGTACTTAGAAAAAATCCAAATTTTTTTTTTTTTTTTCCCGTTTTTTTTCTAAGTGTCTGATCGAGAGAAGGAAAAAGAGGTGATTTTTAGCCTCTCTCGATTTTGTACTTAGAAAAAATCCAAATTTTTTTTTTTTTTTTCCGTTTTTTTTCTAAGTGTCTGATCGAGAAAAGGAAAAAGAGGTGATTTTTAGCCACTCTCGATTTTGTACTTAGAAAAAATCCAATTTTTTTATTTTTTTTTTTCCGTTTTTTTTCTAAGTGTCTGATCGAGAGAAGGAAAAAGAGGTGATTTTTAGCCACTCTCGATTTTGTACTTAGAAAAAATCCAAATTTTTTTTTATTTTTTTTCCGTTTTTTTTCTAAGTGTCTGATCGAGAGAAGGAAAAAGAGGTGATTTTTAGCCTCTCTTGATTTTGTACTTAGAAAAAATCCAATTTTTTTTTTTTTTTTTCATTTTTTTTTCTAAGTGTCTGATCGAGAGAAGGAAAAAGAGGTGATTTTTAGCCACTCTCGATTTTGTACTTAGAAAAAATCCAAATTTTTTTTTTTTTTTTTCCGTTTTTTTTCTAAGTGTCTGATCGAGAGAAGGAAAAAGAGGTGATTTTTAGCCACTCTCGATTTTGTACTTAGAAAAAATCCAATTTTTTTTTTTTTTTTTTCCGTTTTTTTTCTAAGTGTCTGATCGAGAGAAGGAAAAAGAGGTGATTTTTAGCCACTCTCGATTTTGTACTTAGAAAAAATCCAAATTTTTTTTTTTTTTTTTCCGTTTTTTTTCTAAGTGTCTGATCGAGAGAAGGAAAAAGAGGTGATTTTTAGCCTCTCTTGATTTTGTACTTAGAAAAAATCCATTTTTTTTTTTTTTTTTTCATTTTTTTTTCTAAGTGTCTGATCGAGAGAAGGAAAAAGAGGTGATTTTTAGCCTCTCTCGATTTTGTACTTAGAAAAAATCCAAATTTTTTTTTTTTTTTTCCGTTTTTTTTCTAAGTGTCTGATCGAGAGAAGGAAAAAGAGGTGATTTTTAGCCTCTCTCGATTTTGTACTTAGAAAAAATCCAAATTTTTTTTTTTTTTTTTTCCGTTTTTTTTCTAAGTGTCTGATCGAGAGAAGGAAAAAGAGGTGATTTTTAGCCTCTCTCGATTTTGTACTTAGAAAAAATCCAAATTTTTTATTTTTTTTTTTCATTTTTTTTTCTAAGTGTCTGATCGAGAGAAGGAAAAAGAGGTGATTTTTAGCCACTCTCGATTTTGTACTTAGAAAAAATCCAAATTTTTTTTTTTTTTTTTCCGTTTTATTTCTAAGTGTCTGATCGAGAGAAGGAAAAAGAGGTGATTTTTAGCCTCTCTCGATTTTGTACTTAGAAAAAATCCAATTTTTTTTTTTTTTTTTTCCGTTATTTTTCTAAGTGTCTGATCGAGAGAAGGAAAAAGAGGTGATTTTTAGCCTCTCTCGATTTTGTACTTAAAAAAAATCCAAATTGTTTTTTTTTTTTTTTCCATTTTTTTTCTAAGTGTCTGATCGAGAGAAGGAAAAAGAGGTGATTTTTAGCCACTCTCGATTTTGTACTTAGAAAAAATCCAAATTTTTTTTTTTTTTTCCCGTTTTTTTTCTAAGTGTCTGATCGAGAGAAGGAAAAAGAGGTGATTTTTAGCCACTCTCGATTTTGTACTTAGAAAAAATCCAATTTTTTTTTTTTTTTTTTCCGTTTATTTTCTAAGTGTCTGATCGAGAGAAGGAAAAAGAGGTGATTTTTAGCCACTCTCGATTTTGTACTTAGAAAAAATCCAATTTTTTTTTTTTTTTTTTCCGTTTTTTCTCTAAGTGTCTGATCGAGAGAAGGAAAAAGCGGTGATTTTTAGCCACTCTCGATTTTGTACTTAGAAAAAAATCCAATTTTTTTTTTTTTTTTTTTCCGTTTTTTTTCTAAGTGTCTGATCGAGAGAAGGAAAAAGAGGTGATTTTTAGCCTCTCTTGATTTTGTACTTAGAAAAAATCCAATTTTTTTTTTTTTTTTCTTTTTTTTTTCTAAGTGTCTGATCGAGAGAAGGAAAAAGAGGTGATTTTTAGCCACTCTCGATTTTGTACTTAGAAAAAATCCAAATTTTTTATTTTTTTTTTCCGTTTTTTTTCTAAGTGTCTGATCGAGAGAAGGAAAAAGAGGTGATTTTTAGCCACTCTCGATTTTGTACTTAGAAAAAATCCAATTTTTTTTTTTTTTTTTTCCGTTTTTTTTCTAAGTGTCTGATCGAGAGAAGGAAAAAGAGGTGATTTTTAGCCACTCTCGATTTTGTACTTAGAAAAAATCCAATTTTTTTTTTTTTTTTTTTCCGTTTTTTTTCTAAGTGTCTGATCGAGAGAAGGAAAAAGAGGTGATTTTTAGCCACTCTCGATTTTGTACTTAGAAAAAATCCAAATTTTTTTTTTTTTTTTTCATTTTTTTTTCTAAGTGTCTGATCGAGAGAAGGAAAAAGAGGTGATTTTTAGCCTCTCTCGATTTTGTACTTAGAAAAAATCCAAATTTTTTATTTTTTTTTTCCGTTTTTTTTCTAAGTGTCTGATCGAGAGAAGGAAAAAGAGGTGATTTTTAGCCTCTCTCGATTTTGTACTTAGAAAAAATCCAAATTTTTTTTTTTTTTTTTCCGTTTTTTTTCTAAGTGTCTGATCGAGAAAAGGAAAAAGAGGTGATTTTTAGCCTCTCTCGATTTTGTACTTAGAAAAAATCCAAATTTTTTTTTTTTTTTTTCCGTTTTTTTTCTAAGTGTCTGATCGAGAGAAGGAAAAAGAGGTGATTTTTAGCCTCTCTCGATTTTGTACTTAGAAAAAATCCAATTTTTTTTTTTTTTTTTCCGTTTTTTTTCTAAGTGTCTGATCGAGAGAAGGAAAAAGAGGTGATTTTTAGCCACTCTCGATTTTGTACTTAGAAAAAATCCAAATTTTTTTTTTTTTTTTCCGTTTTTTTTCTAAGTGTCTGATCGAGAGAAGGAAAAAGAGGTGATTTTTAGCCACTCTCGATTTTGTACTTAGAAAAAATCCAAATTTTTTTTTTTTTTTTTTCCGTTTTTTCTCTAAGTGTCTGATCGAGAGAAGGAAAAAGAGGTGATTTTTAGCCACTCTCGATTTTGTACTTAGAAAAAAATCCAAATTTTTTTTTTTTTTTTTTCCGTTTTTTTTCTAAGTGTCTGATCGAGAGAAGGAAAAAGAGGTGATTTTTAGCCTCTCTTGATTTTGTACTTAGAAAAAATCCAATTTTTTTTTTTTTTTTTCATTTTTTTTTCTAAGTGTCTGATCGAGAGAAGGAAAAAGAGGTGATTTTTAGCCACTCTCGATTTTGTACTTAGAAAAAATCCAAATTTTTTTTTTTTTTTTTCCGTTTTTTTTCTAAGTGTCTGATCGAGAGAAGGAAAAAGAGGTGATTTTTAGCCTCTCTCGATTTTGTACTTAAAAAAAATCCAAATTTTTTTTTTTTTTTTTTATCCATTTTTTTTCTAAGTGTCTGATCGAGAGAAGGAAGAAGAGGTGATTTTTAGCCACTCTCGATTTTGTACTTAGAAAAAATCCAAATTTTTTTTTTTTTTTTTCCGTTTTTTTTCTAAGTGTCTGATTGAGAGAAGGAAAAAGAGGTGATTTTTAGCCACTCTCGATTTTGTACTTAGAAAAAATCCAATTTTTATTTTTTTTTTTTCCGTTTTTTTTCTAAGTGTCTGATCGAGAGAAGGAAAAAGAGGTGATTTTTAGCCACTCTCGATTTTGTACTTAGAAAAAATCCAATTTTTTTTTTTTTTTTTTTCCGTTTTTTCTCTAAGTGTCTGATCGAGAGAAGGAAAAAGAGGTGATTTTTAGCCACTCTCGATTTTGTACTTAGAAAAAAATCCAAATTTTTTTTTTTTTTTTTTTCCGTTTTTTTTCTAAGTGTCTGATCGAGAGAAGGAAAAAGAGGTGATTTTTAGCCTCTCTTGATTTTGTACTTAGAAAAAATCCAATTTTTTTTTTTTTTTCTTTTTTTTTTCTAAGTGTCTGATCGAGAGAAGGAAAAAGAGGTGATTTTTAGCCACTCTCGATTTTGTACTTAGAAAAAATCCAAATTTTTTATTTTTTTTTTCCGTTTTTTTTCTAAGTGTCTGATCGAGAGAAGGAAAAAGAGGTGATTTTTAGCCACTCTCGATTTTGTACTTAGAAAAAATCCAATTTTTTTTTTTTTTTTTTCCGTTTTTTTTCTAAGTGTCTGATCGAGAGAAGGAAAAAGAGGTGATTTTTAGCCACTCTCGATTTTGTACTTAGAAAAAATCCAATTTTTTTTTTTTTTTTTTTCCGTTTTTTTTCTAAGTGTCTGATCGAGAGAAGGAAAAAGAGGTGATTTTTAGCCACTCTCGATTTTGTACTTAGAAAAAATAATCCAAATTTTTTTTTTTTTTTTTCATTTTTTTTTCTAAGTGTCTGATCGAGAGAAGGAAAAAGAGGTGATTTTTAGCCTCTCTCGATTTTGTACTTAGAAAAAATCCAAATTTTTTTTTTTTTTTTCCGTTTTTTTTCTAAGTGTCTGATCGAGAGAAGGAAAAAGAGGTGATTTTTAGCCTCTCTCGATTTTGTACTTAGAAAAAATCCAAATTTTTTTTTTTTTTTTTTCCGTTTTTTTTTCTAAGTGTCTGATCGAGAAAAGGAAAAAGAGGTGATTTTTAGCCTCTCTCGATTTTGTACTTAGAAAAAATCCAAATTTTTTTTTTTTTTTTCCGTTTTTTTTTCTAAGTGTCTGATCGAGAGAAGGAAAAAGAGGTGATTTTTAGCCTCTCTCGATTTTGTACTTAGAAAAAATCCAAATTTTTTTTTTTTTTTTTCGTTTTTTTTTTCTAAGTGTCTGATCGAGAGAAGGAAAAAGAGGTGATTTTTAGCCTCTCTCGATTTTGTACTTAGAAAAAATCCAATTTTTTTTTTTTTTCCGTTTTTTTTCTAAGTGTCTGATCGAGAGAAGGAAAAAGAGGTGATTTTTAGCCACTCTCGATTTTGTACTTAGAAAAAATCCAAATTTTTTTTTTTTTTTTTCCGTTTTTTTTTCTAAGTGTCTGATCGAGAGAAGGAAAAAGAGGTGATTTTTAGCCACTCTCGATTTTGTACTTAGAAAAAATCCAATTTTTTTTTTTTTTTTTTTCCGTTTTTTTTCTAAGTGTCTGATCGAGAGAAGGAAAAAGAGGTGATTTTTAGCCACTCTCGATTTTGTACTTAGAAAAAATCCAATTTTTTTTTTTTTTTTTCCGTTTTTTTTCTAAGTGTCTGATCGAGAGAAGGAAAAAGAGGTGATTTTTAGCCACTCTCGATTTTGTACTTAGAAAAAATCCAAATTTTTTTTTTTTTTTTTTCCGTTTTTTTTCTAAGTGTCTGATCGAGAGAAGGAAAAAGAGGTTGATTTTTAGCCTCTCTCGATTTTGTACTTAGAAAAAATCCAAATTTTTTTTTTTTTTTTCCGTTTTTTTTTCTAAGTGTCTGATCGAGAGAAGGAAAAAGAGGTGATTTTTAGCCTCTCTCGATTTTGTACTTAGAAAAAATCCAAATTTTTTTTTTTTTTTTTTCCGTTTTTTTTCTAAGTGTCTGATCGAGAGAAGGAAAAAGAGGTGATTTTTAGCCTCTCTCGATTTTGTACTTAGAAAAAATCCAAATTTTTTTTTTTTTTTTTCCGTTTTTTTTCTAAGTGTCTGATCGAGAGAAGGAAAAAGAGGTGATTTTTAGCCTCTCTCGATTTTGTACTTAGAAAAAATCCAATTTTTTTTTTTTTTTTCTGTTTTTTTTTCTAAGTGTCTGATCGAGAGAAGGAAAAAGAGGTGATTTTTAGCCTCTCTCGATTTTGTACTTAGAAAAAATCCAAATTTTTTATTTTTTTTCCGTTTTTTTTTCTAAGTGTCTGATCGAGAGAAGGAAAAAGAGGTGATTTTTAGCCACTCTCGATTTTGTACTTAGAAAAAATCCAAATTTTTTTTTTTTTTTTCCGTTTTTTTTCTAAGTGTCTGATCGAGAGAAGGAAAAAGAGGTGATTTTTAGCCACTCTCGATTTTGTACTTAGAAAAAATCAATATTTTTTTTTTTTTTTTCCGTTTTTTCTCTAAGTGTCTGATCGAGAGAAGGAAAAAGAGGTGATTTTTAGCCACTCTCGATTTTGTACTTAGAAAAAAATCCAAATTTTTTTTTTTTTTTTTTCCGTTTTTTTTTCTAAGTGTCTGATCGAGAGAAGGAAAAAGAGGTGATTTTTAGCCTCTCTTGATTTTGTACTTAGAAAAAATCCAATTTTTATTTTTTTTTTTCATTTTTTTTTCTAAGTGTCTGATCGAGAGAAGGAAAAAGAGGTGATGTTTAGCCACTCTCGATTTTGTACTTAGAAAAAATCCAAATTTTTTTTTTTTTTTTTTCCGTTTTTTTTCTAAGTGTCTGATCGAGAGAAGGAAAAAGAGGTGATTTTTAGCCACTCTCGATTTTGTACTTAGAAAAAATCCATTTTTTTTTTTTTTTTTTTCCGTTTTTTTTCTAAGTGTCTGATCGAGAGAAGGAAAAAGAGGTGATTTTTAGCCTCTCTTGATTTTGTACTTAGAAAAAATCAATTTTTTTTTTTTTTTTCTTTTTTTTTTCGAAGTGTCTGATCGAGAGAGAAGGAAAAAGAGGTGATTTTTAGCCACTCTCGATTTTGTACTTAGAAAAAATCCAAATTTTTTTTTTTTTTTTTCCGTTTTTTTTTCTAAGTGTCTGATCGAGAGAAGGAAAAAGAGGTGATTTTTAGCCACTCTCGATTTTGTACTTAGAAAAAATCCAAATTTTTTTTTTTTTTTTTTCCGTTTTTTTTCTAAGTGTCTGATCGAGAGAAGGAAAAAGAGGTGATTTTTAGCCACTCTCGATTTTGTACTTAGAAAAAATCCAATTTTTTTTTTTTTTTTTTTCCGTTTTTTTTTCTAAGTGTCTGATCGAGAGAAGGAAAAAGAGGTGATTTTTAGCCACTCTCGATTTTGTACTTAGAAAAAATCCAATTTTTTTTTTTTTTTTTTTTCCGTTTTTTTTCTAAGTGTCTGATCGAGAGAAGGAAAAAGAGGTGATTTTTAGCCACTCTCGATTTTGTACTTAGAAAAAATCCAATTTTTTTTTTTTTTTTTCATTTTTTTTTCTAAGTGTCTGATCGAGAGAAGGAAAAAGAGGTGATTTTTAGCCTCTCTCGATTTTGTACTTAGAAAAAATCCAAATTTTTTTTTTTTTTTTTCCGTTTTTTTTTCTAAGTGTCTGATCGAGAGAAGGAAAAAGAGGTGATTTTTAGCCTCTCTTGATTTTGTACTTAGAAAAAATCCAATTTTTTTTTTTTTTTTTCTTTTTTTTTCTAAGTGTCTGATCGAGAGAAGGAAAAAGAGGTGATTTTTAGCCACTCTCGATTTTGTACTTAGAAAAAATCCAATTTTTTTTTTTTTTTTTTTCCGTTTTTTTTCTAAGTGTCTGATCGAGAGAAGGAAAAAGAGGTGATTTTTAGCCACTCTCGATTTTGTACTTAGAAAAAATCCAAATTTTTTTTTTTTTTTTCATTTTTTTTTTCTAAGTGTCTGATCGAGAGAAGGAAAAAGAGGTGATTTTTAGCCTCTCTCGATTTTGTACTTAGAAAAAATCCAAATTTTTTTTTTTTTTTTCGTTTTTTTTTCTAAGTGTCTGATCGAGAGAAGGAAAAAGAGGTGATTTTTAGCCTCTCTTGATTTTGTACTTAGAAAAAATCCAATTTTTTTTTTTTTTTTCTTTTTTTTTCTAAGTGTCTGATCGAGAGAAGGAAAAAGAGGTGATTTTTAGCCACTCTCGATTTTGTACTTAGAAAAAATCCAATTTTTTTTTTTTTTTTTTTCCGTTTTTTTTCTAAGTGTCTGATCGAGAGAAGGAAAAAGAGGTGATTTTTAGCCACTCTCGATTTTGTACTTAGAAAAAATCCAAATTTTTTTTTTTTTTTTTCATTTTTTTTTCTAAGTGTCTGATCGAGAGAAGGAAAAAGAGGTGATTTTTAGCCTCTCTCGATTTTGTACTTAGAAAAAATCCAAATTTTTTTTTTTTTTTTTTTCCGTTTTTTTTTCTAAGTGTCTGATCGAGAGAAGGAAAAAGAGGTGATTTTTAGCCTCTCTTGATTTTGTACTTAGAAAAAATCCAATTTTTTTTTTTTTTTTCCTTTTTTTTTTTCTAAGTGTCTGATCGAGAGAAGGAAAAAGAGGTGATTTTTAGCCACTCTCGATTTTGTACTTAGAAAAAATCCAATTTTTTTATTTTTTTTTTCCGTTTTTTTTCTAAGGTGTCTGATCGAGAGAAGGAAAAAGAGGTGATTTTTAGCCACTCTCGATTTTGTACTTAGAAAAAATCCAATTTTTTTTTTTTTTTTTTCCGTTTTTTTTCTAAGTGTCTGATCGAGAGAAGGAAAAAGAGGTGATTTTTAGCCACTCTCGATTTTGTACTTAGAAAAAATCCAATTTTTTTTTTTTTTTTTTTCCGTTTTTTTTCTAAGTGTCTGATCGAGAGAAGGAAAAAGAGGTGATTTTTAGCCACTCTCGATTTTGTACTTAGAAAAAATCCAAATTTTTTTTTTTTTTTTTTCATTTTTTTTTCTAAGTGTCTGATCGAGAGAAGGAAAAAGAGGTGATTTTTAGCCTCTCTCGATTTTGTACTTAGAAAAAATCCAAATTTTTTTTTTTTTTTTTTCCGTTTTTTTTCTAAGTGTCTGATCGAGAGAAGGAAAAAGAGGTGATTTTTAGCCTCTCTCGATTTTGTACTTAGAAAAAATCCAAATTTTTTTTTTTTTTTTTCCGTTTTTTTTTCTAAGTGTCTGATCGAGAGAAGGAAAAAGAGGTGATTTTTAGCCTCTCTCGATTTTGTACTTAGAAAAAATCCAAATTTTTTTTTTTTTTCTTTTCCGTTTTTTTTCTAAGTGTCTGATCGAGAGAAGGAAAAAGAGGTGATTTTTAGCCTCTCTCGATTTTTGTACTTAGAAAAAATCCAAATTTTTTTTTTTTTTTTCTGTTTTTTTTCTAAGTGTCTGATCGAGAGAAGGAAAAAGAGGTGATTTTTAGCCTCTCTCGATTTTGTACTTAGAAAAAATCCAAATTTTTTTTTTTTTTTTTTCCGTTTTTTTTTCTAAGTGTCTGATCGAGAGAAGGAAAAAGAGGTGATTTTTTAGCCACTCTCGATTTTGTACTTAGAAAAAATCCAAATGTTTTTTTTTTTTTTTCCGTTTTTTTTCTAAGTGTCTGATCGAGAGAAGGAAAAAGAGGTGATTTTTAGCCACTCTCGATTTTGTACTTAGAAAAAATCCAAATTTTTTTTTTTTTTTTTTCCGTTTTTTCTCTAAGTGTCTGATCGAGAGAAGGAAAAAGAGGTGATTTTTAGCCACTCTCGATTTTGTACTTAGAAAAAAATCCAATTTTTTTTTTTTTTTTTTCCGTTTTTTTTCTAAGTGTCTGATCGAGAGAAGGAAAAAGAGGTGATTTTTAGCCTCTCTGATTTTGTACTTAGAAAAAATCCAATTTTTATTTTTTTTTTTCATTTTTTTTTCTAAGTGTCTGATCGAGAGAAGGAAAAGAGGTGATTTTTAGCCACTCTCGATTTTGTACTTAGAAAAAATCCAAATTTTTTTTTTTTTTTTTTCCGTTTTTTTTCTAAGTGTCTGATCGAGAGAAGGAAAAAGAGGTGATTTTTAGCCACTCTCGATTTTGTACTTAGAAAAAATCCAATTTTTTTTTTTTTTTTTTCCCGTTTTTTTTTCTAAGTGTCTGATCGAGAGAAGGAAAAAGAGGTGATTTTTAGCCTCTCTTGATTTTGTACTTAGAAAAAATCCAATTTTTTTTTTTTTTTTCTTTTTTTTTCGAAGTGTCTGATCGAGAGAAGGAAAAAGAGGTGATTTTTAGCCACTCTCGATTTTGTACTTAGAAAAAATCCAAATTTTTTTTTTTTTTTTTCCGTTTTTTTTCTAAGTGTCTGATCGAGAGAAGGAAAAAGAGGTGATTTTTAGCCACTCTCGATTTTGTACTTAGAAAAAATCCAATTTTTTTTTTTTTTTTTTCCGTTTTTTTTCTAAGTGTCTGATCGAGAGAAGGAAAAAGAGGTGATTTTTAGCCACTCTCGATTTTGTACTTAGAAAAAATCCAATTTTTTTTTTTTTTTTTTCCGTTTTTTTTTCTAAGTGTCTGATCGAGAGAAGGAAAAAGAGGTGATTTTTAGCCACTCTCGATTTTGTACTTAGAAAAAATCCAATTTTTTTTTTTTTTTTTTCCGTTTTTTTTCTAAGTGTCTGATCGAGAGAAGGAAAAAGAGGTGATTTTTTAGCCACTCTCGATTTTGTACTTAGAAAAAATCCAAATTTTTTTTTTTTTTTTTCAGTTTTTTTTCTAAGTGTCTGATCGAGAGAAGGAAAAAGAGGTGATTTTTAGCCTCTCTCGATTTTGTACTTAGAAAAAATCCAAATTTTTTTTTTTTTTTTTCCGTTTTTTTTTCTAAGTGTCTGATCGAGAGAAGGAAAAAGAGGTGATTTTTAGCCTCTCTTGATTTTGTACTTAGAAAAAATCCCTTTTTTTTTTTTTTTTTTTCATTTTTTTTTCTAAGTGTCTGATCGAGAGAAGGAAAAAGAGGTGATTTTTAGCCTCTCTCGATTTTGTACTTAGAAAAAATCCAAATTTTTTTTTTTTTTTTCCGTTTTTTTTCTAAGTGTCTGATCGAGAGAAGGAAAAAGAGGTGATTTTTAGCCTCTCTCGATTTTGTACTTAGAAAAAATCCAAATTTTTTTTTTTTTTTTTCCGTTTTTTTTTTCTAAGTGTCTGATCGAGAGAAGGAAAAAGAGGTGATTTTTAGCCTCTCTCGATTTTGTACTTAGAAAAAATCCAAATTTTTTATTTTTTTTTTTTCATTTTTTTTTCTAAGTGTCTGATCGAGAGAAGGAAAAAGAGGTGATTTTTAGCCACTCTCGATTTTGTACTTAGAAAAAATCCAAATTTTTTTATTTTTTTTTTTCCGTTTTATTTCTAAGTGTCTGATCGAGAGAAGGAAAAAGAGGTGATTTTTAGCCTCTCTCGATTTTGTACTTAGAAAAAATCCAATTTTTTTTTTTTTTTTTTTCCGTTATTTTTCTAAGTGTCTGATCGAGAGAAGGAAAAAGAGGTGATTTTTAGCCTCTCTCGATTTTGTACTTAGAAAAAATCCAAATTGTTTTTTTTTTTTTTTCCATTTTTTTTTCTAAGTGTCTGATCGAGAGAAGGAAAAAGAGGTGATTTTTAGCCACTCTCGATTTTGTACTTAGAAAAAATCCAATTTTTTTTTTTTTTTTTCCGTTTTTTTTCTAAGTGTCTGATCGAGAGAAGGAAAAAGAGGTGATTTTTAGCCACTCTCGATTTTGTACTTAGAAAAAATCCAATTTTTTTTTTTTTTTTTTCCGTTTTTTTTCTAAGTGTCTGATCGAGAGAAGGAAAAAGAGGTGATTTTTAGCCACTCTCGATTTTGTACTTAGAAAAATCCAATTTTTTTTTTTTTTTTTTTTCCGTTTTTTCTCTAAGTGTCTGATCGAGAGAAGGAAAAAGAGGTGATTTTTTAGCCACTCTCGATTTTGTACTTAGAAAAAAATCCAAATTTTTTTTTTTTTTTTTTCCGTTTTTTTTCTAAGTGTCTGATCGAGAGAAGGAAAAAGAGGTGATTTTTAGCCTCTCTTGATTTTGTACTTAGAAAAAATCCAATTTTTTTTTTTTTTTTTCTTTTTTTTTCTAAGTGTCTGATCGAGAGAAGGAAAAAGAGGTGATTTTAGCCACTCTCGATTTTGTACTTAGAAAAATCCAAATTTTTTTTTTTTTTTTTCCGTTTTTTTTCTAAGTGTCTGATCGAGAGAAGGAAAAAGAGGTGATTTTTAGCCACTCTCGATTTTGTACTTAGAAAAAATCCAATTTTTTTTTTTTTTTTTTCCGTTTTTTTTCTAAGTGTCTGATCGAGAGAAGGAAAAAGAGGTGATTTTTAGCCACTCTCGATTTTGTACTTAGAAAAAATCCAATTTTTTTTTTTTTTTTTTTCCGTTTTTTTTTCTAAGTGTCTGATCGAGAGAAGGAAAAAGAGGTGATTTTTAGCCACTCTCGATTTTGTACTTAGAAAAAATCCAAATTTTATTTTTTTTTTTTTCGTTTTTTTTCTAAGTGTCTGATCGAGAGAAGGAAAAAGAGGTGATTTTTAGCCTCTCTCGATTTTGTACTTAGAAAAAATCCAAATTTAATTTTTTTTTTTTTCCGTTTTTTTTCTAAGTGTCCTGATCGAGAGAAGGAAAAAGAGGTGATTTTTAGCCTCTCTCGATTTTGTACTTAGAAAAAATCCAAATTTTTTTTTTTTTTTTTCCGTTTTTTTTCTAAGTGTCTGATCGAGAGAAGGAAAAAGAGGTGATTTTTAGCCTCTCTCGATTTTGTACTTAGAAAAAATCCAAATTTTTTTTTTTTTTTTTCCGTTTTTTTTTCTAAGTGTCTGATCGAGAGAAGGAAAAAGAGGTGATTTTTAGCCTCTCTCGATTTTGTACTTAGAAAAAATCCAAATTTTTTTTTTTTTTTTTCCGTTTTTTTTCTAAGTGTCTGATCGAGAGAAGGAAAAAGAGGTGATTTTTAGCCACTCTCGATTTTGTACTTAGAAAAAATCCAATTTTTTTTTTTTTTTTTTCCGTTTTTTTTCTAAGTGTCTGATCGAGAGAAGGAAAAAGAGGTGATTTTTAGCCACTCTCGATTTGTACTTAGAAAAAAATCCAATTTTTTTTTTTTTTTTTTTCCGTTTTTTTCTCTAAGTGTCTGATCGAGAGAAGGAAAAAGAGGTGATTTTTAGCCACTCTCGATTTTGTACTTAGAAAAAATCCAAATTTTTTTTTTTTTTTTTTCCGTTTTTTTTCTAAGTGTCTGATCGAGAGAAGGAAAAAGAGGTGATTTTTAGCCTCTCTCGATTTTGTACTTAGAAAAAATCCAATTTTTTTTTTTTTTTTTTCAGTTTTTTTTCTAAGTGTCTGATCGAGAGAAGGAAAAAGAGGTGATTTTTAGCCACTCTCGATTTTGTACTTAGAAAAAATCCAATTTTTTTTTTTTTTTTCCGTTTTTTTTTCTAAGTGTCTGATCGAGAGAAGGAAAAAGAGGTGATTTTTAGCCACTCTCGATTTTGTACTTAGAAAAAATCCAATTTTTTTTTTTTTTTTTTTCCGTTTTTTTTCTAAGTGTCTGATCGAGAGAAGGAAAAAGAGGTGATTTTTAGCCACTCTCGATTTTGTACTTAGAAAAAATCCAATTTTTTTTTTTTTTTTTTCCGTTTTTTTTCTAAGTGTCTGATCGAGAGAAGGAAAAAGAGGTGATTTTTAGCCACTCTCGATTTTGTACTTAGAAAAAATCCAAATTTTTTTTTTTTTTTTTTTCCGTTTTTTTTCTAAGTGTCTGATCGAGAGAAGGAAAAAGAGGTGATTTTTAGCCACTCTCGATTTTGTACTTAGAAAAAATCCAATTTTTTTTTTTTTTTTTCCGTTTTTTTTTCTAAGTGTCTGATCGAGAGAAGGAAAAAGAGGTGATTTTTAGCCTCTCTTGATTTTGTACTTAGAAAAAATCCATTTTTTTTTTTTTTTTTCATTTTTTTTTTCTAAGTGTCTGATCGAGAGAAGGAAAAAGAGGTGATTTTTAGCCTCTCTCGATTTTGTACTTAGAAAAAATCCAAATTTTTTTTTTTTTTTTCCGTTTTTTTTTCTAAGTGTCTGATCGAGAGAAGGAAAAGAGGTGATTTTTAGCCTCTCTCGATTTTGTACTTAGAAAAAATCCAAATTTTTTTTTTTTTTTTTTCCGTTTTTTTTTCTAAGTGTCTGATCGAGAGAAGGAAAAAGAGGTGATTTTTAGCCTCTCTCGATTTTGTACTTAGAAAAAATCCAAATTTTTTTTTTTTTTTTTTCCTTTTTTTTTCTAAGTGTCTGATCGAGAGAAGGAAAAAGAGGTGATTTTTAGCCACTCTCGATTTTGTACTTAGAAAAAATCCAAATTTTTTTTTTTTTTTTTTCCGTTATTTTTCTAAGTGTCTGATCGAGAGAAGGAAAAAGAGGTGATTTTTAGCCTCTCTCGATTTTGTACTTAGAAAAAATCCAATTTTTTTTTTTTTTTTTCCGTTTTTTTTCTAAGTGTCTGATCGAGAGAAGGAAAAAGAGGTGATTTTTAGCCACTCTCGATTTTGTACTTAGAAAAAATCCAAATTTTTTTTTTTTTTTTTTCCGTTTTTTTTCTAAGTGTCTGATCGAGAGAAGGAAAAAGAGGTGATTTTAGCCACTCTCGATTTTTGTACTTAGAAAAAATCCAATTTTTTTTTTTTTTTTTTCCGTTTTTTTTTCTAAGTGTCTGATCGAGAGAAGGAAAAAGAGGTGATTTTAGCCCACTCTCGATTTTGTACTTAGAAAAAATCCAATTTTTTTTTTTTTTTTTTTCCGTTTTTTCTCTAAGTGTCTGATCGAGAGAAGGAAAAAGAGGTGATTTTTAGCCACTCTCGATTTTGTACTTAGAAAAAATCCAAATTTTTTTTTTTTTTTTTTCCGTTTTTTTTTCTCTAAGTGTCTGATCGAGAGAAGGAAAAAGAGGTGATTTTTTAGCCACTCTCGATTTTTGTACTTAGAAAAAAATCA